>NC_077230.1:179554508-179562008 GCF_027887165.1 Monodelphis domestica | reverse complement strand
CCAGGTGAGTGCCACTTAGTTGCCTCACCCCAAAGTCATTGTTGTTATCCCAGTTAGTTTCCATCCTCAGCTATGTTCATACTTTGTTCAGTGTCAAAGGCTGCCAGTGCAAGAGTGGTTCACGAAGATCATTTGCTATTATTAAGCTTATTAGATCAGGACCGTCTGAAAGCAGAAGATGGATCTACTCCAGTGGGTAAGAAAAGATATGAATGTCAAGTCCAGCTATAATGGCTACTTCATGCTCTCACTGTCCACCTTTGTAAAAGTATGTCCATTGTAATGCGGATGCCAAGCTATTGAACAAAAAGAGAAAAAATATTGTAAAATCCCATTTGTCTTTTAAAGCCCTTCACAACCTGGACTCTTCCAACTTTTCCAGTTTTGTTACATTTTACTGTCCCCCACTCCTATTCCCCACAATGCATTCATTGTTCCAGAGACACTAGTCTCCTTGGTTCTTACACATGACAGTCCATCAGGCCTTTTCACTGTATGCCTCAGGGCCAGGAATGCTCCCCCTCTTCTCTTTCTTCTGGCTTTCTTCAAGACTCAGATTCCATCTTCTTCAGGAGACTTTTCTTGGTTTTTCTCTGTGCTTCTCCCCCATCTCCTTGTCCCCTTACTTCCCTCCCCAAATCCCCAGTGCCTTCTCCTTAAGATCACCATTCATTTAAATTGTATTTATCTCCCATGTACAGTTTCGGGTGAGTCTTCTCCCCCATTAAAATGTCATTTCCTTGAGGACAGGGCTTTAAATGCTTAATAAATGCTGTTGACTAACTTTCTTTTCCTGTTCTTAGACTACTGGATAAAGAATGAGGAGACCTGGATTCTAGTCCTTGCCCTTCTACTTACAAACTATGTTGCCTTGGGAAGCCCTTCTAGGTCTGTTTTCTTGCCAGTGAAATGAAGAGCTTAGATGAGGTGATCTTGAAGTCTCCTTTAGATTTAAAAGTCCAGTTTCTCTTGCTCTGTTGATTCAAAGGCTAGTTTAAAATTATGGATCTTGCAGTCAACAGTGGTGATGTGAGGTGATGTTCTTCTCTGCTGGTGTGCATAGCTGCTCTTCCTCTGTAACTCCTACTGGAAGACTGTTCCTTCCTCATTATTCACTTTGCTCTTCTCTTTAGACATAACTTTCTCTTTAGTCATTCTTTCTGCTCCTTTTCCCTGAGGGATGCTTTTTCTTTCAGACCAGGCTTAGGAAAACAACGGAAAGAAAACATTGATGATCCCTACCTTCCAAGACTAGTTGAGTAATCACAGCTTCTCCCAGTCCCCCCAGTCAAACTACTCATTCATCCTCTAGTGAAAGGTTCTGGAATAAGGCTTCTTTCTTTCTCTACTATGGGAAGAATAATTATTATGACTTCCCTTTCCACATCTTGAACCCACAGCCAGATAAATGAATTTGGCAAAATATATCACAGTTGTTTATTTTTCTTCTCTCTTGGATACTCCCCTATTGTTTTAATTTGCTGTATTTGCATAATAAAAATAGGTAGTGATGAAAAGGTTAAAGTTCATATCTTATTTCCAATAACATATGAGTTTAGGAGGTATGAAAGCCAACAGAAAGATAAAACAGTTTCTTTACAGAAGAGAAAGAAGTTTCGGGAAACAGGTACATGCCCTCTTAAGAGAGAAGAAAGGAGAAGAGGTGGATGAAGGCTCGACATATCTGGTCTTAGCAATGTCAAGGATCACAACACCGCAGCATTTGCTACACTCTATGTATCCAAATAGCTGCCCATTCTCCCTAGTTTTTATCTCAGTAACATTTCTCATCTCCATCTCCTCTCATTTCTTTTCACTTGGACAGTAGGCTTCTAATTGGTCACCCTTCCTCAGTCTTCTCTTCACTTGAATCTGTTGTCAACACAACAGCCAGAGCTACTTTTATAGGATACAGGTCTGCACTTAAAACTTTGTTCAGAATCACAGATATGAGTTTTAAACTATATTTCAATGATATATTCATGGCAAAAATCTGAGGTAGGAGGGTGAAATATTTGTGCTGCTCAAGGCCAGGGTTTAAATCTCATTTTAATGCCAGTGTTATGATTATAGAGAAATCACTTAATCTCTCTTAAGCTTCAGGGTTCTCATCTTTTAAAACAAAGATAATTAGGACTTTTAGGACCTATCTAATAGCTTGGTGAAGAGAGAATGAGACAATATATGTAATATTCTTTACAGATTTAAAGAGCTCTGTAAACATCACAAATATTATTAGTATTAAATATTGCTACTTGTCTTAATCTAGTGACAAGATGTCAGAAGAGAAGAAAATAGCACATCACAGTTCCTCCTTACAATTACTGCACAAAGACCTAGAAATCACATCTGACTGAGTATTGGTAGGGAAATACATTTTTAAACAATTACTGTAAGTTATTGTACCAGTCCAGATTTGAGTAGGGAAATAGAGAGCTCTGTAGATGCTAGAGCCTGGGTCTATCCAGGTGGGTGCTTCACAGAGTTTTCCAGTGCTAGGTGTAAGGATATGGTACAAGGAGCAGGAACAGATGCCAACACTGGTAGTTTTGCTGCTCATATCCCAGAGCTAAGTCACAGATCCAGTGCATACTGAGGAAGAGACTTGAGCAAAGAGGTCATCGTTCAGGGCAGGACAGAAATCTGAGGCTGTATACTAGGCATGTAGTGGTAGCTCCTTTTCTAGGAGTAGAGTGGAAAGTCAGATGTAGTTCTTGGTGCACATTTCATTGAAGTTTGCAATGAAATAACCAGGAGAGGGAGCTTAGACCAATGGGGAGCCTATAATTTTTCCACGCTGAAGCTATAGAACCTTTGAGGTATCTGACAGTGATTGACTTCAGTAGCAGTTTACTGAAACTCCACCCAGGTTGAAGTCAAAAGTTGTACTACTTAGATTCAAATACAGGTTAAGAGACTTCAAACCTCAGTCAAAGAGGGCAGTGATCAGACTTTATCCTGGATCAGAACTTTTTAGATGCACCAAAAGTATGCAGACTCCCAGCCTGAAATGTATCTGAGATTCTTGAAGAATACAACCTTTGATACCCCAAGAAAGCAGCATCATTGACCAGAGAGAACACAAAACAGTTTCAAGCACAGTCCAAACATCCCTTCCAGGAGGGCTTAGAGCCTGGCCCTAATACAAAGTCGAAGTCAGTTATCAAATATATATAACAGATTCCCACAATAAAGAGTTATTAAGACTAATGCAGGAGAAGAGAATGACTCTGAACCACCTATAATTAATATTTCAAAGCAAAATGAAGTAACTTTTAAAAATATTTTTTTATAAAAAATTAGAGGGAAGAAGAATTGGAAAAGAAGTAAGAGTTATAGAGAATGTTATAGGGAATGTGAATGAGATGGACTCACTGGTAAAATAATAAGAGCTGAATGAATTGGAAAGAAGAATTAAACCAAATATTGATGACAGTAAACACACCTGAAATATAAAGATTTGTGTAGAGTTAAATTAAAAGATTGGAGAAATATTGTATTTCAATTGGATTCAATAAATGTCAGGATAGCAATCATGATAGTAGAATAGGAAATAACAAAAATGGAATTGATCAAAAGAGACAAATGAGAAAACCACATTGTGTTAAAAGGCACCATATAGAATGAATTAATATCAATAGGAAATGGCTATACACCAAATGCATAGTGTCTAAACACTTAAAGGAAAAGTTAAATAAGCTATAGGAAGAAATAAATGGGTCTTCCCAGACAGTGGGGGATATCAGTGTATTTATTTCAAATCAAGATCAATCTAACAAAAACAAAACACAAAAAAGCTAAAGAACTGAACAGAATTTTAGAAGTTAGATGTGATAGATCTCTGGCATTTATTGAATAGGAATAGAAAGGAGCATATGTATTTATTTGCTGCACATAGCATCATTAGGAAAATTGGCTGTCCATTAGATCATAAACCCTCACCAATTCAGAAAAAAACATATCTTAAATGCATCTTTTTAAGTTAAAAATTTTTTTGTCTTTACAACATTGTTGTTTTTTGTATGACAATGCAATTAAATTAAATTCAATAAAGAGCTGCTAAAGAAAAGATTAAAAATTAATATGAATCTATCTAATTAGAAATTCAATATCTCAATCCTAAAGCATAGGTAGGTCATATTATAGAAATAATAATTTCACTAAAGATAGTGTTAATAATGTAACGATATACCCAAAATGTTGGGATGAAATCAAAGCAGTCCTTAGGGGAAATTTTATCTATCTAAGCACTTTGAACAACAAAAAAGAGAAAGAAATGACTAATGAACTGGATTTGAAATTATAAAAATATAAAAAACCAACAGATTAAAAAAATCTTCAATTGAATATCAAAATGGAAATACTGAATACTGAAAATTAAAGAAGAGATGAATAAAAGTGAATGTAATCCCCATTTAATTAACATGTAAAAATAGAGGCTATTAAGAAAACAAACCATTAGTTAATTGGATAAAAAACGAGGAAAAACAAATGATCAATATCAGAAACAAAAAACTGATAATTACAATAGGGGAGTCAAAACAGAGAAAGAAAATATAGATCCATATCTCTAATCAACATTGATGCAACATTCAAAAATAAAATGTCTGTGAGACTGTGGCAACATATTGCAAAAATCATACACTAATACCAAACTGGACTTAAAACAGGAATGAATGATTGATTCAATATTAGAAAAACTATTGACATATTTGATCACAGCAATAATAAGAAAAACAAAAACAAATGAATATATCAATTAGCTCAGAGCTTTTGAGAAAATACAATTCCTAATAAATGACTAGAAAGCATAGGAATAAATAGACTAGTTTTTATATAACAAAATCAATTCAGCTAAAATGAGAACAAAAGCATGGGGTAAATATCTCTTTAGCTATTTCTTCAACATAGGTCTAGTTTTCAAGACATATAGGGAACTGATTCCTTAATATAATTCCTTAATTATTATTATTAAATTAATATCTAAAATTCAGAGTAACACTTATACATAATGAGGATAAGCTAGAAGCTTTTATGTTAAGAATAGGGATAAAGCAAAGATATTTGCTACTGCCATAACTATTTGTTATAGTGCTAGAAATGGTAGCTATTGTGATGATAGCATTTTAGGGATTTAGAGATTAAGTATAGACAGAGAATTACCTAAAATTTTTATTGGAATAATAACTTAACAAAGTTGTAAGTTATAAAAGTAACCCACATAAATAATCATTGCATATTTCTGTCTATCACAAATCCCTGTAGGAACAGATGGAAAAAGAAATTCTATTTAAAAAAGAGAAATTATAAAATACTCAGAACTCTACTTGCCAAAACACACAAAGAAACTGAATACAATTACAAATGCTTTTTATATAAATGTAAATCTAAATAACTGAAGAAACACTGACTGCTGATAGGTAGGCCAAACAAATATAATAAAACTACAACACTGTCTATATGAATTTACTTATTCAGTGCCATACCATTCAAACCACCAAAGGATTACTTTATAGGGTTAGAAAAAGTTACAGTCAAATACAACTGGAGGAACTAAAGGTCAACAATATCAGGGGAAATAATGAGAAACAGTGGGAAAGAAGGATGGTCTAGCAATACAAATCTCAAACTCTATACTGCAAAGCAGTAATCACCAAAACAATTTGGTATTAGTTAAGAAAGAGAGATTATAAGAAATAATTTGACTCCTACCCTATTGGAGTAGACTGCTGCCCATGCTAAATTAATGATTTTACCCCAATGCTAATTCCCTATCAGTATTAACCAGTTTTAAATGATTCTATCCTGGGTAGTGGTTATTTCTTTTTATTAACAGACATTAATATTCATTTAGTCAGTTAATGATAATCAACAACATAATTAAGAGTAATTAGAGTAGAATAGACAGATTTTTTTCTTATATCAGATTTTTAGGCTATAAGAAGTAGGTCTAAGCCATCAATATGCTTGCTTAAACTACAAAAATGTCCTAACTGGAACATGTTCATTTATGGGACTTGACCCCTTGTTATTTTGGGAGTTGTTGCCCAAATCTTGGGTAGGATTCTGCTTGCCCTGTATGTAACATTGAAAAAACAATTATAAGCTTATTGCCCAACAGTTGGAATAGAGATCTATCAGCCTGTTACCCTGGGCTTTATTGGATATTTACTCTGTGAACTTTTAATGTGACTGGGGGACCACCAATGAGATTTTAAATTTTGTGCTACATAATCTTAACTGCCTGGAATTTAAGGATGATAAAATGTTTACTCTGAAGCATTGAGGAATCTCAAATCATGAGGAAAGTCTGGTATCCTATTTGTTGAAGGAGACCAGGTTCTTTAATAAATAGCTATTGACTTGGAGCTCTACCTTAGTTATTTTCTTACAGATTGGGTCAATTTTTGGCATTATGAGAGGTAGATCAATAGAATAGAGTATCAGAATAGAATATTATTATAGAATAGGATAGAATATTAGCAATTTTTGTTGAACACAATATATAGAAGAAAACAATTTCAGTAACTTAGTGTGATAAAATTTAAAATTCCAACTATTGGGATAAAAACTCAGTATTCAACAAAAATTGCTAATAAAACTGGGGAGCAATCTAGCAAACCTAGATATAGACCAACAGTTCATACCACAGAAAAAGATAAGTTCCAAATGGGTACATAACTTAAATACAAAGGGTAACAAACTAGAGGAACAAGGAGAAAAATGTCTTTCAGGTCTATGAAAAAAAAATAAAAAAAGAATTCACCAAACAAAAGAAAGAGGTTCACAGAAGATGAAGATGAGACAAAGTGGAAAATTTTGCTCATATAAAAATGAAGAAGTTTTTGCTCAAACAAAACCATTGTAGCTAAAATGAGAACAAAAGCAGGTAACTGAGGAAAACATCTCTAAAGCATGTTTCTCTAAGATAGGTCTAATTTTCAAGATATAAAGGGAACTAACTCAAATTTATAGGAATAAGAATAATTCCCTAATAGATAAATGGCCAAAGGATATTAACAGGTTGTTTTCTTTTTTCTTTTCCTTTCATTTTATTTAATAATTTTTAAACAACATTTTTTATAAATGGAAAACTGTCTTCTTTCCCTCACTTGTTCTTTCCTTCCACAATTCCTTGCCCTTCAATGAGAAAGAAAGAAAACAAAATTCTTGTTACAAACATGTATAGTCAAAGAAAACAAATTCCCAGATTGGCCATGGTTTTCTAAAAAAAAAAGGCTCATTCTGTATTGTATCTGTCAGGATTGTATCTGTCAGGAGATGGTTAGTATGTGTTTCATCATGAGTCCTTTAGAATTGTGGTTGGTCATTGCATTAATCAGAGTTCTTAAGTTTTTAAAAATTGTTTTTCTTTACATTGTTGTTTTTGTATAAATTTTCCTCTTGGTTCGACTCACTTCATTTAGCACTAGTCAATAGAAGTCTTCCCAAGTTTCTGAAACACTCTTTTTTTTCCTTTTCCTATAGACATAAAATTCC
>NC_077230.1:179429508-179549508 GCF_027887165.1 Monodelphis domestica | reverse complement strand
TGACTCTACTTGGGGTTTTCTTGGTAAATATATTAGAGTGGTTTGCCATTTCCTTTTCTAGTTCAGTTTACAAATGAAGAAAATAGGGCAAATGAGATAAAGTGGCTTGCCTAAGATCACACAGCTAGTTCCTATCTGAGGCCAGATTTGAACTCAGGAAGATTAATCTTCTTGACTCCAGGCCTGGCCACTGTACCATCTCACTGCTCCTGACTGGTGCTTTAGGAAACTCATTTTTGAGTTTGAAAGGAAGATGTACCAGAAATGTAGAGAGACTTGTAGCTAGCAGGCCAACAAGCAGGTTATTGCAATATGTCAGAGGCAATAAAGACTGCATCAGGGTGGTGGTAGTATCAGAGGAGAGAAGGAGGCATATATCTGAGAGATAGTGCAAAAAGTGAAATAAGCAAGCCTTGGCAATAAATTGGATATGAAGGATAAGAGGTAATGATCCTTTGAGGTTGACCTCTAGATTGTGACTAGAGAGGAAAGTGGTAGCCTTGACAATAATAGGGAAGTTTGGAAGAAGAGGAGGGTTTAGAGGAAAGAGAATGATTTCCATTTTGGACATGTTGAGTTTAAGATGTCTACTAGATATCCAGTTCAAAATGTATGAAAGTCAATTGGAAATCCCAGCCTGGAGGTCAGGGAAGTAGACTTGGGAATCATCAGCATAGAGATGATAATTACATCCATGTAAGCTGATAAGATCATCAAATGACGTAGTAGAGGGAAAAGAGAAGAGGGCCCAGGACAGAAACCTGTGGGAATCTTATGGTTAGTGTGCTTGACCTAGAAGAGGACCCAGCAAAGGAGACTGAAAGCATCTAGTCAGATAGATAGGAGAACTGAGAGAATCCTGAAGACTTAGAGAGAAGAGAATATCAAGAAGGTGATTGATAGGGTCAAAGTCTGTAGAAAGGATAAGAAGAATGATAATTGAGAAAAAGCTAATAAATTTTGCAATTAGGAGATTGCTGGCAAATTTGGAGAGAGCAGTTAGAGAGTTAAGAAGAGTTAAGAGGGGGCATTTATTGTGGATGACCTCTAGTTTAGCCACAAAGGAAGATAAGATATAGGATGAGAGTGGTTTAGAAGAATCAAATGAGAGTTTTTTGAGGATGAAGGAGACATGAGCATGTCTGTAAGAAAGAGGGAAGAATCCTGTAAACCAGGAGATATTGAAGATAAGTGAGAGAGTAGGGATGACAGAGGGGACAATTTGTTAAAGAAAGAATGGAATTGGATTGCTTGTGTAGGTAGATGAGTTTGCCTGGGCAAGGAAGCCACTTCTTTATGTCAGACTGGGGAGATAGGTGATAGCAGCAGAAGGCATCTGAGTAATATGAGGAAGAGGGGAGAAGAGAGAGGTCTTGGTAAATTATCTTAATTTTTTCAGCAAAATATGAGTCAATGTTTTCAGTGTCATGGGTTGGGAGGATTGGGATCCATGGAAGGTTAGAGAAGGGATGAAAAGATTAGTAAATGCCTCTGTTGAGAGTAAGATAGTAATTTGGTAACAGAGGTATAGAGATTGTCTAGCAGCAGCAAAGACCCCATTGAGATTGTGTAGCATAAATTTTTAGCAGATACAGTCAATATGGTTGTATAATTGTCTTCACCTTCATTAATCAGTATGTGTATAGGAGCAAAGTGAACAGAGTGGGAATGATCCAAGGCTGGGGCTTGGCAGGGCACAATAGGCAAGATGACAAGAGGTCCAAGAACTCAAGAGAAGAGGACTATGTAGAGTTGAACCCATTTACCAACAAGTCAAGATGGGAAAGTTAGGAGTGGCTTTAGTGCAGGGATATGATAGCCTAAGAGAGTAACTCAGGGAATGAGGGATTAGAGGTAATGAAGTTGATGAAGAATAGAATTTGTTATGAGAAGGCAGAGGTGGAAAGTCAATAGGGTGTGATCAGATTAGGGCATTTCGGTTTTTGAACATGAAAACAATACATTTTGGGGTGATAGTAAGGTCAAGGATATTAATATCTTTGTGTGTGGATAAAGTGGAGTGGAAGAGTAGGTCATGTGAATAGGTTGAGGACATTGGTGGTTAGGTTGTTCAAAGCAGTGTCATTATATATGTTGAAGTCCCCTAATATGAGGGGAGAAGTTGGGTACAAGAGACAAATTATGAGTCAGGTACTGAACTTGTTGAAGAAGGAAGGAGAGTGTCCTGGAGGTTTGTAGACCACAGCCAATAGGATTTTGGATGGATGAAAATGTGCATTGTGCCTCCCCTACTTTTATTTTCATGATATTGCTCTGTCTTGGTTATTTGACTATTCCTTCTCATTCTCCTTTCCTGGACCATCATCCATGCATTAATAAACTATTAATAATTATTGTCAATTGATTGATGTTTCACTCCCAAGGCTCTTGCCTGGACTTCCTCTTATTTTACCTTTTCATTAGTTCCTATTTAATTAGTATCTCGATTCAGATTACTCTCAGATCTCCATATCTTTCACTAATTTCTCTCTTAAGCTCCAGTTCTGAATCACCAAACTGGCAGTTTGACTCTACCTAGATGTCCCATAAGTGTATCATACAAAATAATGTCCCAAATGGAACTCATCTATTTCTGCTGCTACACCAACCTACCCTTCCTCCAGTTCTATTTAGAGCACCATCATCTTTCCAGTTACCCAGATTTACAGCCTAAGAGTCATTCTTTATTCTTTCTCCATCTTTTATCAGTTACTAAGTTTTGTTGATGATATTTCCACAAAATCTCTTGATAACATCCCCTTCTCTCCATTAACAGTCACCAGCTTAGTTCAAGCCATCAATTCCTCTTACCTGAACTCTTTGCAATAATATCCTAACTGATCTCTCAGAAATTCGAAGTTGCCTCAGTTCAAAGCTCTAAACAATTTGGTTCTAGCTTATCCTGTGCACCTTATTTCCTATCATTCCCCCCATGAGCTCTATTCTCTAGTTGTACTACTCCTTGGCTTGTGCTCTTAATCTATTCTTCTAGCCCTACTTTTACAGTCCCCAATACCTGGGGACTGTAAATACCCAATACCAAACTTTACTTCCCTCTGCTGAATTCCTTAGGATCATAGATTTATAGATGGAAGGGGCCTCAGAGACTCTCTAATCTAACTCCTCTAATAGTTGAGGAAATTGAGGATCCAAGAATTAAAATAACTGCCCAGAGCATAAATCACCTCGCATCTGTTTTGTTTCTACATACATATGCATGCTCCTCTCTCTGCCTCCTGTCTCTCTCTGTCCATGATAAGCTGGATAACTTCCAGGGTATGGCCACATAGATTGATGAAGGACTTTCAGATCATGTTATATGAAAATTAAGTGAAGAAACTGGGGATGACTAACCTGTAGATATGATTGCTATTTTTAAGGTATATGGAAGAACAATACGATTTGTTTTGCTCAGAAAGAACTAGGAGTAATGGGTGGAGATTTCAGAGATGGGTATTTTAATTCTGTGTAAGAAAAACTTTGCTAGTGATCAAAGTGATATGCAAATGGAATGTATTGCTTTGGAAACTGGTAGATTCTCTTACTAGATGTCTTCAAGGAGGCTTGATGACCATTTGATAAGTATTACATAAAGTGGTTTCTTTTTCAGGTACAGGTTGAACTAGATGGCTTCTGATATCCTCTCTAAATTATGTGATTTTGCATTTGTTAACATTTCTCAGTGGATTGGTGGTAAAGAAAGGGGTGATGCTACAGAGTAGGTGCTTAATGAATAAATGACTTCTGACTGACTGATGAAACTTTTAAGTTATGTGAAATGGGCTGGAGAGGTTGTCCTTATTTTTTTCAGCTTCTTGTTTCCTTCCATGTGTATCATTTAAGGAGAGTGGCTTATATAACAAGTTCAGGAAGAAAAGCTAAACCCAGATCAGAACAGCCATGCTTCCTCTGGACTTTAGTTCTAGGGTCATAAAGTAAATAGATGGGTTAGACCTGGGATGGCTCTGGTATGCAGTGGATGGTAGGAATTAGGTTACATGGTCTTCAGCACCCTGTCTGATGTGGAAACTCTGCCCCTGTTTATGCTATTGGGTAAGAAAACTAATGCCAGGTGCCTTCTGGGTTTTAAAATTCTCTCAAAAGGCTTTTCATAGACTAGGTCATCCAAGGAGATCATCAGGACTTGAAACCCCTCCTTGCCTGGGACTTTGAGCTTCAATAGAGAGCAATTCTCTGCTCTCTGGCCCTTTTACCCTTCCTTCAATTGTTAACTCTTGTCCAGGGCATTCAGTTGATGGATAAGCACGACCCGCTCCACTGCTCTAAGTTAAACTCCCTGTAGAGAGCTTTCCTGCTTGGTGCTAAATAAACATTTACAACAAGTGTTCTAAAAGAAAATGAATGTCTGGGAACAAATTTTTCTTCTGGTGATTCTGCTCTGTGTTCTCTGAGAAGCCAGTGTGGGGAGGAAATTATATTAGCAAAAGTAGAGGAACAAAGACCAATTTATTGAATTGAGATCTGGAAGAGACCTTATGGATCCCCTAGTCATAGAGCTTCCATCTAGAGTTAGAGAGAACCTTAGAAGTCACCTGTATTCAACCATCTTTCCAGACAGATCACGTCTCTCTTCCCTTTACAAATTAATTCCAGGTGAACTGGCCTACTTATCCTTTACTGTCCATTATATTCCATATCCTACTTAAGGGCTTTTGTGCAGGCCATCCTCCATATCTAGAATGGCTGTTCCTCATGTCCACCTCACAGAATCACTAATTTCCTTCTAAACATGGCTAACTTGCTGCCTCTTATGAGTGCTTTCCTGATCCTCTCCTAACTTTCCAGTTGAGAATACTTTTGGTGTACCAGTTGCTCTCTCTAGTGTAATATAAGATCCTTGAGGGCAGGAGCTATGTCATTTAAAAATTTATATTCCAGGTGCTGTTGACGTGGGCAAGGTTGAATGGGGTGTTATGCAAAGAATTGAATGATAACTCACATCGACTCCATTTCAAGGAAACAAGCTTTATTATAAGAGAATATAGCAACAAAGTGGTTATCTAAAGTTAGCTAGCTAGTATAGTAAGAAGTAAGGTGGAGGTAAGCAAAAAGGTAAGTAAAGGTAAAGATGGTAAAAGGATAAATGTGAGGGTAGGGGTTTTCAGAGATGCTTTTCATCTTGATTGCTTACTAAGGAAGGGGTCATTTGTATGGGCACTTGTTGCTTTGTTTCCAAGGAACTGATGTAACTTCACCCATGATGGGGTGGGTGAAGCAAACCATAATGTAAATGAGATGCTAATGAATGTTAAATACCCTGGGACAAGTTTAGGTCAAGTTTTGCTCTTTTCTGTACAGACTCCAAGGAAGGCAGTGAGTGTGGAAATTGAGCATTATTTGAATCTAGTCTTGTGTGACTGGAAAACTGAACTAACCCCACCTGTACTTGCCGTTCACAGCCCCCAGGCAAGCATCTATGTTATATTTAAAGATGGATGTGAGGAATTTTCTCATAATTGTAAATCTAAGCAACTCATGTTTTATCTGAAAGGTGGTCCCATACTAATCAACTAGTTAGTGTTCCTCTGTTCTTTTGTTTACAGATAGTTGGTGGGGTTTGTAGGACACTTCAGCCCAGATCAATATCACTTGGCACACAGCAGATACTCAATAAATGCTTGCTGAATGAATCATAGATGAAGAGACTGAGTCCCAAAGAGGTTGTGATTTTCCCAAATGGTAGATTGAACTGCATTTGAATGAATGTCTTCTGACTCCAAATCCAGGGTTTTTTAAAAATTGTATTCCACTGTCTTATTTTTCAGCATCTCATTTTACAGATAAGGAAACAGATCTAGAGTGGTTGCATTACTCACCCAGGTGGCAAAGGTAGTAAGTGGAAATCAGGATTGGAGTCTGAGCCTTCTGTCTACCATATCACCCTGCTTCTCAGTCTAAGGTCATTTTTTCCCCCCCAGAGCATTTCAGTAATCTGTTTCCATCTGGACTACAGGACTAAACCATCTTTGTAGAGAGAACCACAAACCAAATGGAAAGATACAAGGCACCTTATCCCTCCTGACAAATCTCCTCCCAGGAGGTATTTCACAATTTCCTTAACTTCACATTAATGCTGACAGAGTTCAAGGGAGAAAAGGAACAGATGACACACAGAAAACCTTTCAAAGTATTTTCTGTGGAAGAATTAATTTTACAATAAAGCCAAAAGTACATCAAGGAAGCCAGTTTACAAAGGAATAAATATAACTCTCCCATTTCCCCTGATCTTTGGTGCACTCTTCTTTTTCAGTCATCTATGCAAATCCAAAGGAGGAATGAGAATACACACCAAAGAAACGTTCCATTTTTAGCATTATAGGGTGAACAACGTTCTATTCAAATTGGATTGGGACTCTGGAAATAAGGGACCTTAGTTTATTCGTCCCAAGCACTAATTGTATGATTTATAGAAAAGGCAAATTACATTTTATTTTTCAAGTGATCACTGGTCGAGATTGCCTTTATAAACACACACACACACACACACACAACCATTATTGCAATTAACAATGAACCTGAATTTGAAGGTGAAGGTTGAGAGAGTGTGCATTTTAAAAAACGCACCTTTAGAAGAAAGATAAGCTTCTCTCCTTTACTGGTCCCTCCACTCCATTATCTGTCCCCCACTCCATTATCTGCCCCCCACTCCCTAACTCCTTCCTTTGCGGCTTCCCTCCATCCGTGTTATTTGGGATTAAAGGCAGCATCCGCCCCTTACACAAACGCAGCTGGTTCCGTTTGGTCAGCCTGAGCCCTGCTGTGAAACTACGACAGGAATTCCAGTAAGTTGGCAACACCGCAACACAAAGAAAACAACAATAGGGAAAGCCCTTCAGTGCAGAAAGGAATGTTTCGAGCACCGTTCTCCTACAGTGAAAGGAGACAGACAGAGGCGAACGCGCTCTCTCACACACACACACGCACACGCACACGCGCGCGCGCGCACACACACACACACAGACACATACACAGAGGCTTGAGCGCGCTCTCTCACACAAACACTGAAGAGGAGAGATTTGTAGGCAGCAGGTTTTTCTTTTTCCCTCCCCCTCCATCTCTAGGCAGCTCTGGATCTTGTGATGGAGGAGAGATCCTTATCCCCTCTTTGTAATTCCGAGGTGCCTGGGAAGCTCATTGACTATTCTGATCTGCCCCAGTGTTTCTTGTGTCTTGACCCCAGTGCTGTGTAGTACCACCATACCAAGTCCCACCCCTCCAACCCGCGTAAATCATCGCCAGAGCCTTAAGCTCAAGCATCTCTCTCTCTCCTTTTTAAACGTTCCCCCCTTCTCTCTCTTTCTCTCTTTTTCTCTTTCCCCATGTCTTTCAATTCTCCAACTTAACAATTCCATCCACTCTTCTTTGCTATCCCAAATTTTACTCTATTTGTGCAACAACTCTGAATTCTTTGCAAAAACAAATATAACAGAGACCCGACTGATTGTAACTTTTTAGCTTTGTTGAAACTTGTGTGTGTGTGTGTGTGTGTGTGTGTGTGTGTGCGTGCGCGTGAGCGCGCGCGCGTGTGTGAGAAACCAAACCACTAAGCGTCTTCAGGACATTTCCATACTAAACTGTTACCCTACTGGAATCAATACAATTAAAAACAAAAAATAAAACAGAACAAAACTACCGACAATCAAAACGTCAGGGAAGTTTTAGCCCAGACTGCTAAGGGTCAGCAAAAGACACCAGACGTTCGAGGCAATTCAATAGGCACCAGAAAGAAAAAGAGTGTGCGAAATTCCTGCCGGGAAAGTGAGCCTTGACTGGAAACTGCATTTCGACAAACTTTAAGTCAGATTCTCATCTACGGGAATAGGAGATATCCCAGAATTCTTCCTAGGCTACAGAGCCACTTCAGTCATTACGCCAATTGGCCTTTAAAAATGTAATTAAGTTTGCATTTCTGAAGACAAGTTTCTTGACCTTTCTCTCAGGGGCTGCGTGCTCTCTCCTGTACTTGATGTAGAAGTTGAGTGAACTATAAACTCTCTCCTTTTATTTCCAAGGACGCGCCAGAATTATATCGGTCAGGGAAATCACAATTTTGCAGAGAAACTAAGGTGATTGCAGTGGTAGGTGCCACTTTAATCTTGAAAAGCAGGATTGTATTTATTCCACTTTTCTCTTCTTTCTCTACTTCCCAACCCCTTTCAGTCCTCTTTCTTCATCATATGATTAGACCAAGAGAAAATGCTTTGTTTTATTTTTTAAATGTATTTTGTAAGGAAAAGGTATTTAGAGCGTTTACATAGAAAATCTACTTGTATTGATGGGTGGGTTGGGGGGAGAACTTTTCCACTAGGGTTTTCCATTTTTAAAAAACCGATAATACTTAAAATTATTGGCAAAGTCGCTTGTTATGTTCTTAGTGAGGTTCTTTGAGCGTTTAGTTTTTCTCCTTGAGAAACAGAGGAGCAGGAGTCATAAAATGAGTAATTTCTTTTAAACATCAAAACGAAAAAGACATAAGATTTTTAACATGAATGAGCTAGCCAAAGTGCCAGATGAATTACTTAAAAGAAACGAGACAATGAGCTTTCAAAAAAGTTCCTTTCTCTAAATTCAGGGACCCCTTCTTTAATGGAATCCTAGCAGCATGGGCCCTATCAGTGGCAATGCTCTTGTGTGAAGCTGGGAGATTTCAGATAAGGGAGTGAAGTGTATCTCTCCAGTAGGACTTTTCCCTTTCATTTTCTTTCATTTCCAAGACAAATTTGTAAATTGCAAATCACCACAGGTCAGATCCACAGCTTAGAGTGCTAATTCGCTTTGGAAGTGGAGAATGTGTGTGTGTGTGTGTGTGTGTGTGTGTGTGTGTGTGTGTGTGTGTGTGTGAGAGAGAGAGAGAGAGAGAGAGAGAGAGAGAGAGAGAGAGTTAGAGAGAGTGAGAATGAGCATCCCCGCTATTTTCAAAGCTGAAAAGTACAGAGGGAGGGGCGGGAGGCAGGGGGCCTGTCCCATTGGATTCCCTCATGCTAGTTCCGGGGCGGCTGGCTATAAAGGGCTTTATGCAATGTCTGGAGGGTGGAGAGTTGATTAGGAAACACTATGTCTCCACTGCAGAACGCGCTTTTCTTCCACAACTAGCGGAATAAGGTGCAAAAGCTGAAGGAGCAAGAAAAGAGAAAAAAAGCCACGTGGCTCTAGGCTCTTGCTGTTGGAGCCCCGCCTGGGCTCCTCAGCCCTCGGAACTGCGACTAGCATCCTAAGGCACCCATGGAACTTCGCTGCCATCGCCTCAGGATGGACCTTGGTACAGCCTCTGCCTGTACACTACTGATACTTCTTATTGCCTGCACAGCTCAGGTCAACTGCCAGGGTGAGTTACCACAGATCGGGTTCCCAGCGTCCCAGGGCTCCAAGGAGCCCTGTCCGAGAGCTGGACAGGAGGCTCCCTGACCCCGAGGAGCGATTAGACTTTCGCGTTCTCTCGCTATCTCTGGGACCATTCAGGTTGAGGACCATTAGGGAGTAGGTTGAAAGTTCCCCTTTCTAGGCCTTTTTCCTAAGGGAGGAGTGCAGGACCGACTTACGCTTGAAAGAATAGCCCGGTAGGTTTCATTGACAGTTTACCTCACTTTGACTCCGGGCTTTGTTCCTCCTGGGATTCCATCTCCCGTCCTCGCCCTTGCCCCCCACCCCCACCCCCGCCCCTTTCTTCCCTACTTGAAAATACATTCTACCTCACCCTATTCAATCTCTGCAAGGGCTAGACTATAGGAGGAATTGCAAGGACGGAGAAAGTAGTTCTGAAACTTGAGATTTATTTCCCAGCTCACTTTTTTGACTTGCTTTGACTTTCTTATCTGAGGCTATTCATTCATTTTAAAATCCTCTGACTTTTTTTCTCCCACTGGTACTTCCTTGAAAAGGGAGCCCCCTCCAAAAGTCCAAAGGGGGTGCATGTTCCCTGTTCCCTTCCATATTCTCTAAGAAGCAACTGCAAAACTTTCCTCCTCGTGACTCAAAGAAACAGAATCACGTAATGCCTATATCATCTGGGAGCCAATCCCAGGCAAAGAAGTCTGGGAACGGACTAGTGCAAAGTAGAGGTGATGGTGTTTGGAGCATGACTTTTCTTTCTCTTGTTAAAATGTGACTTATAGGGCTTCTGTTGCGTGTACGCCAGTGTGCGCGTCCGCTCATAATTCTGAAGAATGATTTCATTCATATAGACGTAATTGTTAGGCCTGAGACTATTTAAACTTCTTTCAAGCGGGTTCAGATCCAAGAATTTGGAGCAAAGGGGAAAGGCTTTAAGGGATGAAGGATTGAATGGAAGAGAAGAAAGAGCGGACAATTGGGAGATAGAAAGGAGAAAAGGAAAGAAAAGGAGCGAAAAGGAAAGTTAAGGAGGCAAGAGGCACACAAGAATGGGGGATGAAAAGAAGAAAGAAGGAAAAGGTGAAAACGTGGGTATGAATGAGGAGAGAAAGAGAGAGAAAGAGGAAGAAGATGAGAGAGGGAGAGAAGACAGAGAGAAAGAGAGAGACAGAGACGGGAGAGGGGAGGGCGGGGAGAGAGAGACACTCACACAGGGAGCTAGAGACAGAAAGAGGAGAGACAGACAGAGAGACGGGGTTACGGGGAGAGCCAGAAAGAGAAAGAGACAGAGAGGGGAGAGAGAGAGAGAGAGAGAGAGAGAGAGAGAGAGAGAGAGAGAGAGAGAGAGAGAGAGAGAGAGAGAGAGAGAGAGAGAGAGAGAGAGAGACCGTCTACAAGAAAGAGAATGAAAGAGTTGGAGAATGGGAGAACTTTTTTTTTCCTTGGGCTTTGTTGTTGCTAGGTAGCGGCTGAGAGCAGCATGTGACCAACAGACCGAGCTCCGCTCGGTGTAGGCTGCTGCAGCCACTGGTACTAATCTGGCTGTGAGGATGGAAGAGTCTCTCTTCTTACCTCCCTCTCTTTCCTGTTTCTTGGACAACTTAATTGCCCTACAATGAAAACGAAACCTTTATTGTTGAAGGATTAACAGAAGTAATATATTGATTTCTTTGAGCTGTATATTGGGGTTGAGGGGAGGTGATTCTGGAAGGCCCACATTGATGGGAAAAAGGAGGTGGTGGGTAAACTGGGGAGGACATATTCAAATGGTTAATCTGCTTTCTTTGCTCAACTCTTAGTGTAAGCTCCTTAGAGGGAATCAAGTAAGTATTTATACAGCAACTCCTGCTAACAGAACCCATTTCAGACTTGGGAAGAAATCTGGAGTCAGTTGACAAACTTTCCTAGTCCGGGAAAACTCATGTGGAGAGAGTGAGATAGGAAAGATAGATAATAATTCCTTTGTGTTTCTTCCTCAATGCTGAAAATGCAAGAAAACATAAAGCTGCTTTTTTCTTCTTCTGAAGGGTGGCAAGGTTGTATCTCATTTTGTAAGAAGGGCCATTGAATTGATTGAAACCTCCTGGCAAAAGTCTGGTGAGGGGAAGCCTTCATATTATTCATTTGGGAGTAGAACTGTTAGGTAGTTATAAATGAAATTTCTTTATATGTAGTCACTGAATGATGAATGATTACTGGTTTTAATATTTTACCCACTAACTACACTATGCCAGTCTGTCTATCTAGTATTTTTCTTTGCTATTCTATTCTATTTTGAAATAGGGGGCACTTGGCTATTATTATATTTTTAATGCAGCTCAAGGTAATACTTTTCCCATGCACCACTTTCTACAGAAGCCTTTCTTGGTCCCTTCAGCTGCTAGTAGTAGTTAGGTGGCACAGCAGTTAGCATGATGGGCCCAAATGAAGGAGAACCTGAAAGTTTAAATTTAACTTCAGACATGTGACTAGCTGTGTGACCCTGGGCAAGTCACTTAATGTTTATCTATCTTAATTCTCTCATCTGTAAGACAGGAATAATAATAGCTTCTTCACATGGTGGTTGTAAAAATTAAGTGAACTAATATTTGTAATGTGCTTTGTGAACCTATAAACCTTATATAAATGCTCGTTATTATTAGTGATCACTTTTCAACTCTTTTGTATTTCACTACTTTGCATTTGTTTTTTGTTTTTAAGCCCTTACCTTCTGTCTTAGAACCAATACTATATTGGTTCCAAGGCAGAAGAGCAGTAAGGGCTAAGTAATGGGGGTTAAGTGACTTGCTCAGGGTAACACAGCTGGGAAGTGTCTGAGGTCAAATTTGAACCCAGGACCTCCTGTCTCTAGGCCTGGCTCTCAATCCACTGAGTCACCCAGCTGCCCCCACTACTTTATATTTGTTGTATTTGCAATAATTCTGTAGATGCATATGTATTTACCTTTTCTCTCCCCAGTTAGAATATAAGCTCCTTGGGAATAGTGATTGTTTAATTCATTGTACTTGTGCTCCTACCTAAGGGCTTAATAAATATTTGTTGATTGACTTGTCAGTTGATATAAGTAGATCTGAGAAGCTGTTCTCTCCATACAAGGTAAAATCCACTTGCTTTTGGCTTACCACTTCCCTCCTCTAGGAATATGTTGCCATTTGTAGATTCTGCCTCTTTCTTTGGGAAGTTTTATTTTGCTCATTGAGCTTGCTTATAATGAGGTCCTCTTTTTCCATTGGTCTTCTCTTGCTTCTTTTCCATAGAAGCTGCTGTCTGCTTTACTACTTAAAATTCTACAGGTCATTCCTGAAGTGCTTCTTTGTTCCCCCCCTTTCATTTACATACATGTTACAGCTGTTATCATAGTCATAGAATTCTGGGGCTAAAGGGGGCTGTATAGGAATCTAGTGCACCCTCTTCATTCTGAAGAGAAGGAAATTGAAACTCAGAGCATAGAAATAATTTACTGAATGCCATTCAACTGGTTAATGTCAAAACCAGGACGTTGTCTTTCCATTGCAACATGTACATATCTTTGGCTAGCCCAATGAATCTGGCAGAGTTCTAGAAATCTGTTTTACGTCCTGAACCCAAGTTTTATATAAATGACCAAGGTGAACCAACTGAAGATATTGGATGTGTTTTATGTAGTAAGTCTAATCTTGCCATAGAATGAATTAGACATGATTAACATCCTGAAGATCTTTAGTTTGGTCTAAGATTTAACGCCATTTCAGTACCACACTTTGTGGTATCAATTTAGTCTCCCAAGGCTATGTTGGCCTTGTTAATCCATTTTTCTAATTCTTGGGCTATCAGAGCACATTCCTGAAGATCTTTGGCTATGAGTAGAGTTTCTAGTACAAGCAGCTACCTAACTGAAATTTCAAGCCCTCAAATCAATTGTTAGGTCATAGTTTTTCACAACCCCCTAAAAGGGAGCCACTACGTCTTGCACACTTTGAATCAATTTGAAAGCATTTTGAAAGTAGTGTCATTAACAGTGAAGAACAGTTGCTGAAATAACCAATTTTCTTAGTGACTTTTTTTTAAACCTTTACCTTCCATCTTGGAATCAATACTGTGTTATTGGTTCCAAGGCAGAAGAGTGGTAAGGGCTAGGCAATGGGGGTCAAGTGACAGCTGGGAAGTGTCTGAGGTCAGATTTGAACCTAGGACCTCCTGTCTCTAGGCCTGGCTCTCAATCCACTGAGTTACCCAGCTGCCCCCTTCTTAGTGACTTTTGCAAGCTATTGAACTACAAGAGTTTTCCAGGGAAATAACAATAGCTAACATTTATATAGTACCTAGGATATGCCAGACACTGTGCTAAGCACTTGATAACAATTATCTTATTTGATCTTCACACCAACCTTGAGAGGTGGATGCTTTTATTATCCCCATTTTGAGACAAAAAAGTTAAATGACTTGCTTAGTTGCACAGCTAGTAAGAGTCTGAGGCTGGATTTGAACTCAGGTCTTCTAGACTCCAGACCCAGCATTAGGAATAGAAACATATTCTAATGTTTTAATTGGGACTTACTGAGTGTTTTTAAGAGTACAAACCAGATTGATTAAAAGTGGACTCATTACAAGTAGTATAATGCCAGGAGTCTTGTGTCATTTTTTTTAATGAGATAGCTCTGATTTGGTGCCCATGGGTAACTGGTTGGCCAATGATATATCTATCATACAGTCAGGATAATTGCCTGGGATCTTGAGACATTTTTTAAACCATTTATACTAAGAGCTTGTAAAGCCCAAGGCTATTGCTAATACTTGCCATTTTGTAAGAGTCCTTTCTTGAAATCAGGATTCAGGGTTTATTATAAAGGATATTCTGAAAGACTTAGCACAACGTTAAGTTTTTATAACTCCACAATAAATAACATAGTGCTGGCCATACCTGCTGTAGACATTGGAATTTACTGATGACTACCAAAATGGAGGTTTTGGAAGTTGCTAAGCTTCTCCAGTGAGTCAGATGTCAAAGTATGTCTTCTCTGCCTGTCCCAAGTTCTACTTTAGCCATTATTTAGCTATTGAGTTTTGTAGAGCCCTGTGCAGCAGCTGATCTCAAGAACTTGGGACAAGATCTTATCCACAGTGGAGTCACCCAGATGGCATCTGTAATCATTAGTGGTTAGGCTTTGAACATGCTGATTTTGGTCACAGTTTCAAAAATCTTAGGTGGAATGTTTAGTTTTTATCCTGGCCCTTGAAAATAAATGCCATCTCAGAAGGAGTTTCCTTCTTTGTTCAGGATTATAGGTGGTGGGGCAGGTAGGTGGCACAGTGGATAGAGAACCAGGAATGGAGTGGGGGCAGACCAGGGTTCACATCTGGCCTCAGACACTTACTTAGCTGTGTGACCTTAGGCAAGACTCAACTCTGTTTGCCTAGTCCTTGCCTTTCTGTCTTAAAGTTCCTACTAAAAAAAGAAAACAAGTGTTAAAAAAAAAGAAAATTGTAAGTGGAATGTTAAGGTATTATGGAGAGAACCTAGGATGGATGTCAGGAAACTAGAAAGTCCTTGCTTTTACCATTATCTAAGTATATGCCATAGTCATGAGGTCAGTTTCCCTTTTTTGTGAGTTTGTTTTCTCTTCTGTAAAATGAACAGTTTGGACTAGATTATGTTGTAGGTTCCTTCTAGCTTCAATCTAATATACCAAGTTCAGAAACTTGCTGTTCTTCCTGTCCCTGTTTTATTCCATCCCCCTCCAACTTAGGAGCATGTGCATATTGTAGCATCTTGGCAGGTTCTCTAAATTCAAAATACCCTTGAGATGGCCTTGTCTATGAATGACACACCTGCCAGTTATTCCTCTGCATAAGGAGTGCCATTCATTCCTTCAATTTCCATTCTCATTACTTTCTGGTACCATGCCATACACCCTATGTAGACTTGAAGAATGCAGATTGATGACTGTTGAGCATATCCTTTTAACTTTTAACATTTAGAAGTACTTGAAAATGGTTTTTTAATTATCAGTAGCTCTAACAACTTATTGGAAAGGTTTGCATTGCTATTGTCATTTTTATGTAAAGAAATATAGTTGGAAAAGTTAAGGGATTGGGCCAAGATTACTGAGAAAGTAAAAATCACCCAACACCAACCAGAGGAAAAAATATTGAAAAATGTGCTAAAAATGTACATTTCCATTCCACTGCTTGGGGGTATATTTTTTCAGTTTAGTGGGGAAAGGGGAAGAAAAGAATTTTGGAGGATTCTTTCTCTTTCCTTGAACCGCCCCCCCCCCCCCAACACTCTTACTATTTGGTCCAAGCCAACAGTTTTCACTGGGTTTATATTCATTTGACTCCCAAAGGAGTTGGTCCCTCTTAGGGAACCTCAACATGAGCATTGTAGTAGTGAGCAGTCTCTGGAGAAAGAAGTGAGAGGGTAGGATCCAGGGAAGTTTCAAATTCTCAGGACTTGGCCCATTCCCACTTACTCCAGTCTTTTCCTGGCATTTCCAATATATAATTCCTATTCCAGGCACCTCCTTGCCTCTGAGGCTGTATATGGAGCAAGAATGAAGAAGAGGGACGTAGAGAGACATTAGAATGCTTTCTATTGAGCAAAATATGACAAATCAGAAACTTTGCCTACATGCATTTCAGCAGTCTCTAAAATTTAACTTAGAGCTGTAACCAAAATGGCATACCTTTAGCATTGTAAGGGACTTCATGCTCAGTGGGGAGAGAGCAGGGACCTAACATAAGACATTTGCCTTTGAGACTTAAGATTGATTGCTAATCTTAGATCTCTGTGTGTTACATTATGATCTTGTCCTGAGGCTAATAAACTGGGACTTGTTTTTGGTTTATGTCTCATGGTGGGGACTAGGAAGATTAAAAAGCTGGCATACTTATCTCAGAAGCAAGATGATCAGATTTTAGCTTGGGGAAGTTCCTCTTTCCCTTCCTCATTATTGACAAAAACAATACAACAAAACCACATTTCTTCAAAGAGAATTACAGATGAGAAAATTTGAAGGTTTGCATTGAAGCCCCTAATGCCTTTGGCCATTAACCATCAAAATATCCCTGACACCAACATAGTTATTGCTGTTTTTTTTAAAACTCTTACCTACAATACTGTGTATGGTTCAAAGTCAGAAGAGTGATAAGGGCTAGGCAATGGGGGTTAAGTGACTTGCCCAGCATCACATAGCTAAGAAGTGTCTGAGGTCAGATTTGAACCTAGGACCTCCTGAGTTATTGTTGTTTTAAAAAGGGAAATAAGAATAAAAATCCTTGAGCCGCTTTCTACCTTGCATACAATGTCTTGTTTATTTGCCTGGTTTTTGTCCAGAAATTGCAGACTCAAATTGCATTCAACATTGGAAGGGACTCCATTAATAGTGCATACCACTTAACAGTTTGTGAATCAGTTAGTGACACTTATTAAGCACCTACTATGTAACTAGCATTGTGTTAAGCATTGAAGATACAAAGAAGAGCACAAGGTAGTCTCTCATATTAAGGTGCTCATAGTCTAATGGTCTAGATAAACAACTAAGTACAGAAAAATGAGCTATGGAAATCATCAGTAGAGGGAAAGCATTAGAATGAAAGCAGATTGGGAAAGACTCAGTATAGAAGATAGGATTTTAGTTGGGACTTGAAGAAAGCCAAGGAAGCCAGGAGGTGGAGATGAGGAAAGAGCTTTTCAAACATGGGAAACAGTCACTGTCCAGAGTCTTGAGAGAAAGTATTTTATGTGAGAAACAGCAAGGGAGTCTCTATCACGGGACCAAAGAGAGTGCTTGTGTGTGGGCTGTAAGATGGTCATCCTTCATTTCAAAGAGGACCAATGACCACATCATGAGATGAGATGTAAGACTGCCAAGGTGTGTGTGTGTGTGTGTGTGTGTGTGTGTGTGTGTGTGTGTGTGTGTGTGTGTGTGAGAGTGTGTGCATGTGTGTGTGTGCACATGTGGACATGGGTTCTGAAGGGCTTTGGTAGTCAAACTGAAGATTTTATATTTAGTCCTGGAGATGATAAGGAGCCTCTGGAGTTTGTTGATGAGCAGAGTGAGATGGTCTGCCCTCCCTGAAGAATGATCACTTTGACAACTATATAGAAGATGAACGGGAGTGGGGAGCGATTTGTGGCAGGAAGACCAGTCAGCAGGGTATCAAATAGTCTAGACTTGAAGTAATTCGGGCCAAGGGAAGAGTGGTGACCACTGAGGGGAGTGGGACAATGAATTAGTTGTGGAGGTTAAAAAAGCATTGTGCCTTGTACAGTGAGGATCTCCCTGAGTTGCGTAGACTTAGAGGTTCCCTGAAAATAAGCACCTGATCATTGGTTCAGAGCAAATAATGGTTTCTTTTGGATTATAGATATAATCTATAATATAGATATAATAATGTAATATAAAAGAAAATATTGATGTATCAAATTGAATACATTTTTATTAAGTGTTTCCTATATACAAGGTTTGCAGAACACTTTACACATGTTATCTCATTTGATTCTTATATCTCTGGGGGTTAGTTGCTGTTATTATCTACATTTTATAGATGAGGAAACCGAGGAAGACAGATTAAGCTACTTGCCCTGGATCACTCAGCTAGGAAGGATCTGCACAGGATTCAAACTCAAGTCTTCCTGACTCTAGTTCTAGCACTCTGTATACTTCATCACCCAATTCTCTATGCTATGTATGCTCCTATGTGGCTTATGAATGCTGACTGTATTCATTTTATCACTGATATGCTTTTCAGAAAGGGGTGGCAGGAAAATTCTTGGACAATCTAAGTAAGTTATTCAATTTACAAGTATTACAGTGATCTGATATTGTTAGAAAATGAAGTGTTCTACACAAAGTAATTTTCTAGGTAGTGAAAACAACCCCTTGGAATACCAAGAGAGACAGTGAGGTATATAGATTATTATTATGCTAGATTTGGGGCCATAAAGATTTAAGTTCAAATCCCAACTCTGAAACTAAATGGGGACCTAAGTATAAATCTCTTACTCTTTCTAAACCTTGTTTTCTTCATCTGTAAAATGGGGACATTAATACTCACATTTATTACCTACTTTCCAATATTTGTGAGGAAATTATTTATAAATATTAACGTGTTCTATGTGTGATTTTGTATTAACAAAACTCTTTAACCCCTTTAAAAATCTGAGACCTAAAATGCATTACACATTTTTAGCCTTCCTTTTCAGGACATAATTTATTCTTATGACTCAGGTTCATCATTATAAACATCAGTTGTACTTACTGAGCTGTAATACAGTGCTATTCTTAGTTGAATAGTTGAACTTAGTTGAAGTGCACAGGACATCTTGTCCCCAAATGACCACAGATGAATGTGCTTTTTGAATTCTTTGTTCTTGCTTTTTAGCATTTCTGGCCTTTTCCCTGTTAGACTGTCAATTGTCATCTCTTGCTTTCATCACTGTGCCTATCTGAAATCTGTCTATCCTTATAATTTGATTTTTCTTGTATACGCTGGGTTAGGAAATAAAGAAAACAAGGTAGTTACAAGTGTGTTTAAAGGAAGAGTTAGTAGGTTCTGAGTGAGAGTCAGATGCATTTTGAATATATTGAAGTGGACTTTGTGTCATATAGTTTGATTATTCAGAGACCTTTCTTTGACTCTCCCTCTGGGTTCTTAGTTGTGTTCTGCATGGTTGAGGTTGTGGGTAAAACATTATCTAGGTAAGACATGGCCAAAGTCATAAGTAGGGTAGAGTGACCAAGTAGAGCAGTGATTGGGACTTATTCCCAAGGGCATCATCATGGAGGGGCAGTCCTCTTTCCCTTGGCCTCTCTTTGGCCTGCCTCTCCTGGATCTTGAGGTACGTGTTCAGTCCTGTGGTCTGCTCCTTTTCTAGGGATTGCCTCATGCCATAAAGTTTCTCCTTCCCCTACTGAGCCCTCTGCCTGTTCTGACTTTGATACCCCTGAAAGTATAGCCAAAATCTTTGATGATGACATAAATATAAATTCTGGACCCACCAGAAAGACTTGAGCAAAGGGATCTCCCTTCCATCTTTTTGCCTTCAATGTCTGCTTTCCTTGGGCATTAATTCTCTGCCACTAGTTCCACAGGCACATAGGTCTTCTCAGATGAAGTCACCTTCAGTTGTCCCCTCCTTTCACCAGACCTGGTATCAGGGCTGGGTTTCCATATGCTTGGCCAACTGTTCTGGAAGTTCTCCATCAATGGCAGGTTTTCTTCCTTTCTTCTTAGGTGGGCTTTATTCCTCTGTTCTTTCTTTTGTGATACTGAGATTATAATGAGGGAAAAAACTTAGTAAACAGTGGCTAAGTCTCTGTTAAAGCAGAGTTACAATCAATAGCCCTAGTTTTCTCTAGAAAAATGCTTTGGCGTCTAATGGAGAGATGTGTGAGAGAGATGACTCCATCATCCTGGGCCCTGTTCTTTTTGTCTGAAGTGATAAAATCCTATTGGGGATAAGAAAATATTCTGGAATCAGAGCTGGAAAATCAGGCCCGTTATGAACTTCAGAATACATTCTCAAGGGTAGCTAGATGGCTCAGGAGATAGATAGTTGGGTTTGGAAACAGGTGGTCCTAAATTCCAATCAGACCTCAGACACTTCATAGCTGTGTAACCCTGGGCAAGTCACTTTACCCCAATTGTCTGGCCTTTGTTTATTACTCTTTGGTCTTAAAACAGATATCTGTTCTAAAACAGAAGTTAAGGGTTTAAAAAGAAAACCCCCAAATGAGGCTGAATCCTGGAATGCAAATCATATCTTTCATTTGAATATAGCCACTTTTGATCCAAATTGCAATCTGCAGAGGAGGAAGAAGAAGAGTCACAAATCAAAGGACTTCTTCCTGTCTTTTTTATTTATTGAGGTTAACTCTTCATCCAAAATAGATTTTCCAACTTTATAAACTTGAGGTACCATGCTTAAAAAAAATAAATCCTGGCTACAAGCCATGTGCCTTCATCTTAAGAACTCTGGCTTGAACTCTATTTAAAGAATATTTATGATTGGGGCATTTTTTTAACATTGAAGATGACCTTTTTTTTAATTGTTCCTTTCCTTCCTCCCTCCGTTCTTCCATTCCTCCCTCCCTCCCTTCGTTTCTCTCTTTCCTTTTCTCTTCTCTCTCTTTCTTTCTCTCTTTCCCTTTTCTTCTTTCCTCCTCTCCTTCTTTCCTCCTTTCCTCCTTTCCTCCTTTCCTCCTTTCCTCCTTTCCTTCTCTCCTTCCTTCCTTCCTTCCTTCTTTCCTTCCTTCCTTCCTTCCTTCCTTCCTTCCTTCCTTCCTTCCTTCCTTCCTTCCTTCCTTCCTTCTTTCCTTCCTTCCTTCCTTCCTTCCTTCCTTCCTTCCTTCCTTCCTTCCTTCCTTCCTTCCTTCCTTCCTTCCTTCCTTCCTTCCTTCCTTCCTTCCTTCCTTCTTTCCTTCCTTCCTTCCTTCCTTCCTTCCTTCTTTCCTTCCTTCCTTCTTTCCTTCCTTCCTCCCTTCCTTCCTTCCTCCCTCCCTTCCTCCCTTCCTCCCTTCCTCCCTTCCTCCCTCCCTCCCTCCCTCCCTTCCTTCCTTCCTTCCTTCCTTCCTTCCTTCCTTCCTTCCTTCCTTCCTTCCTTCCTTCCTTCCTTCCTTCCTTCCTTCCTTCCTTCCTTCCTTCCTTCCTTCCTTCCTTTCTTTCTTTTCATAAGCTATAGGATCAAACTCACCTCCCTCCCTCCCTTCCCCATCCCACTCCAGGTGCTGGTGGGTGATTTGATCTGGGTTATCATGCAAAACATATTTCCATATTGTTTGTTTTTGCAAGTGAATAATCTTATAAAACCAAGACCCCAAAACATAAACTCAAATAAACAACTGAAAAATCACATGCTTTCTTCTGCATTCTGACTCCAATAGTTCTTTCTTTGGAGGTGGAGAGCATTCTTTGGAATAAGTCCCTCAGAATTGTCCTGGAATATTGTATTGCTTTAAGTTGCTAAGTCTATCACAGTTGATCATTCCACAATATTGCTGTTACTGTGCACAATGTTGTCCTGGTTCTGCTTATTTCATTCTGCATCAGTTCATGCAGGTCTTTTATGATTATTCTTAAACCTGGCTTTACTCTAGGTGAATATATAGGTGGCACAGTGGATAGAGTGCCAGGTCTGAAATCAGAAAGTCCTGACTTCAAATATGGCCTCAGATATTTACCCTGGTAAAGCCATTTAACTTTGGTTTGCTTCAGTTTCCTTGTATGTAAAATAGGCACCCAGAGTTGTTGTGAGGATCCAATGAAATAGTAATTATAAATCATTTAGTATAGTGCCCCGCACATAGTAAGCATTATATAAATGTTAGCTGCTATTAGCATGTTTTTTATTAGTTGTAGTGATGATTTTTGTTTATTATATCATAGTTGTTTCTTGGTATATGCTCTTATCCCTACATATCACTGAATCCTCTCTTACAGTAATGAAAAACATTAAATTAATTAACAATATTTTAATAAGTACCTACTACAAGAACCAGATGGCAAAGTAGATAGAGTGCTGGGTCTAGAATCAGGAAGATTCTTCATGAATTCAAATCTGGTCTCAGACACTATGACCCTGGGGTAGTCACTTAAGCCTATTTGTCTCACTTTCCTCATTTAAAGTCAGCTGAAGAAGGAAATTACAAACCACTGCAATATCTTTGCTAAGAAAACTCTAAATGGGTTTGTGAAGAAACAGATACGGCTGCATAACAACAACACTAAGGAACAACTGTCTGAAAATGGAGGCCCTATTTCTGTGTCTGTAGTCCTGTGCTGAGAGGGAGGATCAAACACCTTTCTTTCAGGTGCTACTTTTATGGCCACTGAATGATATTGGAAAGCAAGCCCTAATACCTATTTGCAACATTTCTCCTCCCTCCTCCTCTCTCCTTCCCTCTTCTCCCTTTCTCTCCTCCTCTACCCTCACCCTCTTCCCTCTCCTCTCTTCTCCCCTCCTCTTCCCTCTCTTCTCTCCTCCTCTCCCTTCCTCTCTTTTCTTTTCTTTTCTTTTCTTTTCTTTTCTTTTCTTTTCTTTTCTTGCAAGGCAGAAAAGCAATAAGGGCTGGGTAGTTGGGGCTTTAAGTGACTTGACCAGGGCCACACAGCCAGGAAGCATCTGGTGCCAGATTTGAATGTAGGACCTTCCATTTTTCGGCCTGGGTCTCTATCCATTTAGCCACCTAACTGCTGCTCTCCATTTCTTAAGACCCTAATATTGAGATCAGTCAATCAGCCAGCATTTATTAAGCACCTATCATGTCCTGTGCACTGAAGTAGACTCTAGTTGGAGATACAAAACCCTGGTGGTTCCTTGTAAGATACTGATTAAGGAGAGAGGGAGACAGATCAAAAAGACAGAAAGAAAACTACAACCTCCATCAAAGTATACTTAGCCACCCCACTGTTGATTTACTGTCATCCTCTTGTGTTATACCAGATGCCATGGGCTTTCAGGAGGATAGAGTAGTTGAGCTGATTCAGTGTCAACTTTTCCCCTTCCATCCTAAACACTTGGTTCCCTGTGAAAATTCTCAGTATGTATAGAGTGGGTCACTCTGCTATTTTTAGGACAAATTTGATACAGTAGCTTTCACAAAGAGATAAGATGAGGTTTTTAGACATTATGTTAGGGAACTGTCATTCTGTGTTTAAACAGTGCACAAAAGCAAGCTGTCTGAGGCTAAGGGTGCTGGGAAAACAGCCTGGATCCAACAAAAGCCCGTTTTTAAAGAGGGGTATGATTTCCGAATAGGAGAGGCAATATGGCCTGTAGTGAGAAAACCACTATCAGTCTGCTCAGGAATTCATTCATCTTGTTCTATGTGGGACTCTAGGGAAAAAATGGTTCAAGTTAAAGGGGAACCTGGGCTGCTGAAAATTCTCCTTTGCCTTTCATTATAGAGGTCTATAAAGCAAATGCTTTAAAAGCTTTGTCTTCCCAGTGCTTGGCACATAGTAGGTACCCAGAAGATTATTGTAGATTGGTTATTCATCATATTGACCAAGCTTCATTCTGCCACAGACTCCTCAGTGGAGCCATTACTACATTGACTAAAATGGGGATAAGCACACATGAAATTAGGAGTGGTGATTAAACACATCAAGATGTCTGAAGACATTTTAAAATTGTAACATGAAGATGATACGTTGTCTCTGGCAAGTGGAAAGGAAGTAGGGAATTCCTCATTTATTAGAAATCAAATTGTAACACTATTAATGGGTCTAGATGAAAAGATATTGAGTTTTCAGTACAGGTATTGATGTCATCATACCATCCCCCATCATTATAACCCCAAATCATCCTCTCTGGCTCCCTTCTCTTTTGTCTGCTTAGCTTCCCTCCTTCCCTCTTTATCTACTCCTTGGATCCTTGAGAGCTTCTAGCTCCCACACTATTCTTTTGTCCAGATTATCCTTGCAGTCTCAGTCTCCACCTCTTCCATCAATCTTCACTTAAATATCCATTGATGGAAAGTTCAGTTGACACCCTGTAAAGGACAAGATAGAAATAAAGTCTCTTAGCTTAGACTAACAGCAATTTTTCTAGAGCCTCCAGCTTTGAACATTTGTTGGAGAATATATGATTTTTCATCTCTGCTTGAATTAGGAAAATTATTATGGCAATAGCTGATATTTAAGCAGGGCTTTCAGGTTTACAAAACATTTATCTCAATCGAACTTTGGGGCAACCTTGTGAAGTAGGTACTGCTAGCATTTTTATCCTTATTTCACAGATAAGGAAACTGAGAACCTGAGACGATAAGTGACTTTTCCATAGTTGTATAATTAATAGGTTTCAGAACTGGGGTGTGAACATAGCTGTGTCTGACTCCAAGTCTAGCTTTCCATTTTGCATACCATCCAACCTGCTTAATAGTAAGATAAAATAAAGATGAATGTGTACATCTTACCTAACTTAACTATTAAGTGGTTAATTTTTGTGTTGGTTTAGCATTTGTAAAAAATTCATCTTGACATGAATTTTTTAACCTCTTTACCAATATTGAAGGCAATGAAGTGTTGTAAGAATTTGCTAAGTAATCACTTGGAACTAAGAATTGAGAGAAAAACAAAATTCACAGTTAAAAATTGAAAGTACTAAAATGATACTTGGTTAAAGTTAGATTTTTCTTCACTGACAACTGCTAGAATCGTAAATGATTAAGCTGTTGTATCCTAGACAAAGAAGGCATGAGAGAGACAGTTAAGAAAGATGGTCAATGTGTTTAATATTCCCTCTTTGTCCCCTCTAAGAAAAAATCAAATGGTCTTTCATATTTGGTGCTGACTAGAAATATGAGCAATGAAATCCCTTTTTAATCCAGATTTATTTTTCATGTGTTCTGCAATAAATGAATGAAAGATTCATCTTAGGGGAAGTTGAATGAAGTTTCATTAAAGACCCTCCATTCTTTTCCTTTTGGACTTCCAAGGATTGACTTGTCAGGCTGACCTGTGCTTTCCCTGCATTTTTTTTGGTACTGTTAGCTTATTGACAGATCAAAGACCACTAGCCTTTGTTTTTCTTTCAAAGAGGCAGCTGGTCTACTAGATAGAGTCCTGGACTATACAAGGAAACCTGTAAAATGTTCTTTCTGGTGCTGTTGTCACTAACTGTGTAATTCTGGAAGGTGGAGAGGAGATGTTTTAGTTTTTTCATCTGTAAAAAGAAGAGTAAAACGTTACATTTTCTCAGGTACAGTGTTCTTAAGGACTTTCACGAGTTTGCATTTATCATATATTTGTACAATCTTCAGTTTAAAGGTTTAGTTCTTAAGAAGAAAAGCACATTTTTGCCATGTTTTGATCATTTTTCCTGAGCAGTTTCCCTGACAAATTTTTTATGTTATAACAAGAATGAATTGGCTCTAAATCTAGTTGTACTATGTTATGCTAGACAGGCAACTCTTAGGGAAAGTGAGACTTTTTCTACTACATTGGAATGTACATAAAGATCTATTTTCCTATAGATGTGCTTATATGTATAATATCCACATAGACAATGCTTCCTGAAGTCTAGAATCTTAATAGATTAGGTTCATGGAAGAAAACATACTCTAGAAATGCCCCTTGAAAAGGTTTATATTTTATTTAATGATTTCATACTTTGACTTCAGGAAAATGAATAGTTTGTATTGTCAAAGAAGATTAAGTTGGAGAAGCTAATTGAATGTGTAATTAATCAACAGATCAATTAAACATTTGTTGGTTTCTGCCCAATTTTGGCAAATAAATGATTAAATCCCTCAAATGTACTTTTCAGAATAATGGATTATTTCCCAATTTATCTCATTGTTGAAAAGTTCATTTTTTCCCCTCAACAGCCCTTATTTTCCTCCCCCCCTTTCTACTTTTATTCAGAAGAAATATCAATCCAGTTTTAGTTAATATGGACACACTGAAGTAACTTATAATATAGAGTCTGAAGTTCATTTGCTTACTGAAAAGTCAGTGTCAGGAACTCTTTGCTCTTCCAGCTCAGCACATTTTTTTTAAACAAGAATGGGTTAGAAAGATGAGGCTTAATAGGTAAGCCTGTACATATTAAAGTGGAGGTAGGAGAGGAAAATAAGAAAAGAATATAACTAATTTCCTTTCAATGTTTTCCTCCCTCCACCACAAATTAAACTGGAAAATTGAATTAGAACTCAGTTAATATAAAGTAGAGATTGACATATTTGGGGTTAAAAATTGCCTTTATAGGTAACTATGTTTTAAAATTTAGATATAATTTAATGAACCTACTGTGATAAATCTGTGGTTTTGTTCTTTTTTTTCAATTAAGAACTTAAAAATCCCCCCAAACCCCCTCTTACCTTCTGTTGTTCCAAGGCAGAAGAGAGTTAAGGGTTAGGCAATGGGGGGTTAAGTGACTTGCCCAGGGTCATCCAGCTAGGAAGTATCTGAGGTCAGATTTGAACTCAGGACCTCTCATCTTGAGATCTGGCTCTCAAGCCACTGAGTCACCTAGCTCTGTCTATATCCTTAACATGAGATAGAAAAATATCTTTTCTTTGATTGCTTCTATTGCTTTTTTCAATAATTCTAACAAATTAATTTATAGTTTGCTAAAGATTCCAGACATGTTTACATATCTCCTGGCTTTGGTTTTTGAGGTTTAATTGCTTGTTTTTTTTAAACGTATATAAAAAGCACCAAAGTAGCATTAAAAAGTACATTGAAATTTTTTTCAGTTTAGAAATATCTTAAATTTAATAACTAATACTTCTATAGTAAAATTTCTATAAACCAATTCTTTAGTGGTTTCGGTTTTATGGAATCTTGGAATTTGGGAGTTAGAAGGGACTTTGGCCATCTATTCAAACACATACTCAGAAGGAATACACATTTTAATGAAGTTTCCAAAACATAGTTCTGATAATGTAGGTAGTACAGATAATATTATCCCTATTTTATAGATGAAAACTATGAGATAGAGACTAAGTCTCAGGGATGTTAACATAGAGTTAATAATTGTTCGATTTAAGTTTGGAACCCAAGTCTCCTGACAATGATGCCAGTGTCTCTTCTTTACCACGTGAGGCTAAACACTTAGACACAGACCTCAAAGATTCCATTGACTTTTCCATGACTGAATTAATACACTGGGTAATTACATATTGCCTTGCATATTGGGGCAAGTAGAATGATTTTAGTTTGGATTTGAATGATTTTTTTTTCCTTAAAACATTAACTTTTTTTGGACAGCCCTTTGAAAATATTTTGGTATAGAATAGTTATAGTGATATTAGATATTGGAATCTAGCTTAGATATAGTGATACATTGAAATAACCAAATATTGAAAAAAAAAGAATTATAAAGAATATATTTCTTTTGTACACATATAGTCTAATCCCGTGTATCCTAAACTTTGTGTATGAGTTTATAAATAGATCTCAGATTTATAATTAAAATTTTACAAAGATGTCCCCTTGTAATCCACCAGTTCAGAAATGTTGGACCTTTGTGCCTTTTCTCTTTGTGAGCCCTAAATACTGGTACTTCTTGGATGTTTGCTATCCCTATGGTAGAAATTTAAATTAAATTTAATTTAATACCTTGCAGAGGATAAAGGAACAGGTAACCATATTTGCAGTTTCAGAATACATTTGAAAAAATTCAGATTTTTAAAAAAAATTGTGGAGTCTATGAGCATTAGAGGATAAAAGGGCAGCTAGTCTATGACCTTGGCAAGCTCCATTTTCAGCACCTTCCCAATATCTTCCATTTTCACTGTGCTAATGTTTCCTGAGAGAGAGGAGATAATGTCCAATCTGAGAGGAAAGAACTAGTACATAGTATCTGAAGGTTTTTTTTTTAACAAGACTCATTGTTTAGGATTTTCATTTTAAACATAGTTAACTATATTTAATAATATATGACTGCTCTTTCATATTATGAATTCCTGTGGACACTCTTATCTAATGCATAATTGAGGATCTCTATAGTTCTGAGGAGAAGATTGAAGGAAGAAGGGGCTAGGCTAATGTCTGGTCCATTATTTCATCCAAAAAAGGGGTTTCCATTAGGACAAATACATGCTGGTTATGAATTACTGGCTTCAGTAGGAGTGCTAGGAAAAAAAATTGGAATTATTCAACAATGTTATTCTATTTCATAAAGATATAGATCTTGAGGAACTGTTGGCCTAAATCAGTGAGGAGGTACTTCAGCTAGATTTGGTGGGTCATGGATGAGTAATCACAGTTAAAGAGCTATCTTTATGGTTAATTTCAAAATGACATTATCCCATATTTATCATGGAATACAAAAATGTCATGTGGTATGGTGACTAGACAGCTAGCCTTGGAGCCAGGAAGACCTGGATTCAAGAACTGCTGCTGCTGCTGCTGCTGTAACTTTTTAAGACTATGAATTTTGGAGGATGTACTGACGTAGGCTGGTTGAGAGTTTGTAGCAATGGAATCACAGATCCTGACTCTCTCTGTATCCCTGTCATGTACTAGGGAAGTATCTTTTCTTTGCTTGTTTCTGTTGCTTTTTTTCAATAACCCCAATGAATTTGTTTATAGTTGGCTAAAGATGATAAACATGTTTATTTTGCATGCCACATATGCTTACAAGCTAATTTTAAAAAATTCATAAATTCTTGGTGTTGGTGATGCTATTCTTTGACAGAAAGTTTGTGGAAGTCTCCTCAGATAACATAGCACTGATGTAAAATTCCATTTAGCACCAGATATGTTTTTTAAAAAAATCCTCAAATGTTTGTAATTTAGAAGGTGGTCTTTAAATATTGTAAAAGTGAAAAGAGTTGAGGTCTGTGAAAATTCATGTTTGGAGACAGGATGATCAATGTATGTGGGCCAAGTTGACAGGAAACACAAATAAAGAAAGAATTTACCATGCTTAACATGGGGGAAATGCTCACTTCATTTTCTAGAAGGTAAAGGAGTTGCCTTAGAGATTGCCACTCTCCTGACAATGAAAACCTGCCACAGAGCACTTTGCTGATAGTATCAAGTTTTCATTTGCACAGAGCTAGGGCACTTTTCCCAAAGAGACCCTGACTTTGGAATTTCCTTGCATCTCCCAGGCTGGCAAAGTTTTAGTTGATTGACCTTCAGGGCATGATGCAAGACTTGTCTCTTTAGTATAGCCTTTCCTGGTTGGTAGGGAGAGTTCTTCTGGTCAGGGAGGAATTACAATCTTGACTTAAAGGTTTTGTTTTGTCTTTTTGGTTTTGTATTTTCTTTTGTGAACATACTCAAAGGCAACTGTCAGGGGCAAGTTTGGTAAATCTAATTAATTAACCAATAGTAGGAAGAAAAGAGTGATTAGAAAGAGAATAACATTTTCTATGCACTTTTAGTTAGCCTAATTCTTCAAGTGTTTGTTATAAACAGTCCTCTCTATTTAATAGAGGACTGGAAAAACCCAATATTCAAGTGTCCTTAAAATATTTATGAAAAAATTACACATTTTCATGAATGTAAAATGAGTGTAAAAATTCTTGGTGAGATTTTGATAAACTAATATTGGTGTGTGCTTTGGAGAATCCCTTCATCTGTGGTTCTACCAGTGTTAGGCATATGGTTGGAGCCCAATATGTTCATGCTTACTGACTTTAATGGGCTATACTGAATTGTGAAAGTTTGTCTTCAATATGCACTACTGATTATCCAAGGAATTTATTTTGTATAAGTTGGAGTACTTCAGGTGAAGACACATTAGGGACCTTACCATCTAATTTAATAAATCATTTATTTTTTATTTATAAGTTTATATGTAAAATATAAATAAAAATAAATATATAAATAATTTAATTTAATAAATAAAGATGGAGAGGTGGGGGGAGATAATTGAGGATGAATACAAAACATGACATGGCTCTAGAAACAGTGTCAGAAGAACTAATGCTTAGAATAAGTTGAGGTTGTCAAAGAAAGCTTGCCAAAACAGTGGTGTTTTTTTTTTCTATATTGAGAAAAAGGAGAGGATCAAAGGAAGAGATAGGATCACCAGTTATGCTGGATAATGGCTGATGGCGAGACAGTCAATTAAATTTTTTTTTTCTCCAAAGAAGAATGATCTTTGGATTAGAAAGAAAAAAATATCTTCTAAGGAATTGAAACATGGTGGGAAGGAGGGAGGTAGTAAATGAGCTCTTAGAATTCCTTAATGACTTCAAGTCACCATTTCATATATGTATACATATATATATATACATACATATACATATACATATATACATGCATATATATCCTTAAGTGCTAAAACATTGATGAATGTGATTTCTGAGCAACAGAAATTGATCTTTAAAAGTCCTGGAGTAAGGACAAAAGGTATGAAAATGTATTGAAAATACAGAAAGATCTTGGGAAACAGAAGAGAAAGACAGATTAAATGATTTTCTCAGTAGGGAAGAGAATAAAGTCTGCAACTACAGATCAGTGAACTTGACTTTGTTTTCTGGCAAATTTCTAGATTTGTTTCATCATAAGAGATGGTCAGGGAACATCTTGAAAAGGAAGTGATCACAAAACACTTTATTGAGAACAGGTCAGGTCAGATTAATCTTGTTTTCTTTTTTTTTAGCAGTTATGAGACTAGTAGATCAAGGGAATACTTAGACATATCTAAACTTTGGCCAAGCATTTGGCAAAGCTTCTCTTTTATTTATTCATTTTTTAATGTAAAAGGTAGGCTTCATGGCGTTCAGTTAGGTAAATATAGAGATTTTAAGCAAAATGGCCTGATCCCAATAATATTTTTAATGGTGTGATGCCAAGTTAGAAGGAAGACTGTAATAAAATATATACGAGATTTTTGCTTCATTTTGCACATTTTAATTTTTTAAATCATTGTGTTTGTGATTTGTATAAAGGCTTAGATGACATACTTATAAAATCTAGGCATGATTTAAAAACTGGCAAACATAGCTAACAAATTGCATAGTAAAGACAGGATGCCAAAGAACTTGATAAGTAGAATGCGGGGTCAGATATAACAAGATGAACCTTAATAGGCATAAATTTTTGTCATGATTGAGTTCACAGAATCAACTTCACAAGTACAGAACAGGGGATGCCACCAGCAAAAGGGTGGATGACCGTTAATTGGCTGTTTTAGAGGGGATTTTTGGTCAGGTGTGGGTAGAACTAGATGGCCTTCGAGGTCCTTTCCCACTCTAAGATTTGAGGATCCTATGATTCTGTGGCATTCATTTTTGCCAAGTGAATCAAATGAGATAATAAATCAATATCTCCTTTTGGGCCCCCTTGTTCCTATTTAATGTAAGGTTAAGAGGATGACAGAGAGTTTGAGATGCATCCAGCACTATTAGGGAGCCAGACAAAGAAAATTAGTTTCTTTAAACACCAGAAAAGTGAGCAGGAGCCTTGAGTTTGATTATAAACAAGGATCCAACAAAAATAGCTTTTCTTCTTGTTGGAATCTCTATTGTGTGATTTTTATTTCTTGGAGAGCATCTCAGGGAAAATCGCAGTATCTTCATTCCAAGTTCTATGCCATTGGGAGTGTCACAGCTTTTTAAAGGATAGTTATGAATTGAGATAGTTCTGCCTTTTTTTAGTTAAAAAAAAGTAAAACCCTTACTTTCTATCCCAGAACTGACACTAGATATCAACTCCAAAGCCAAAGATCAGTAAGGAGTAGGCAACTGGACTCAAAGGACTTGCCCAGGTTCACATAGACAGGAAGTATCTGAGGCCATATTTGAACCCAGGAACTCCTGTTTTCAGGTCTGTCTCTCCATCTCCTGAGCCACCTAGCTGCTGGTTAATAGGAAGCTGTCATCAGTTTAGGCCTGGCCTATTGGTGAATTTAAAAAAAATCTTTTTTCTTTCTGGGGTTAGCAGAATGTGTGGGGTAGTTATTCCTAACTCTTCTAAATAATTATAGACATAAGTTGAAAATTATGATTTTAGGAACATCTTGAGACCATGCATGTGCATCTGTGTGTGTTTGTGTGTATAAGTATGTGTATGTGTGTAGGGTTCAAGTTTCAGGTGAAACAAGATAATCTTGCTGATCTCTTCCAATTCTAACTTTTGATTTAATTTTTCTAAAATGAAACACAATGGATTAAAGGTTCAAGGGAACATCATTACAGTTTAGCAGAACACAATTCATTGAAAAGTTACTCAACTTTTATTTGAATTTCTTCCCAATACAGCAGGATAATAAATATTTATGTCTTCAGTTAGACCTTTACCTCCCCTTTTATTCCAAAGGTTTTGTTGGAGCTCTTGGTTTTTAGAAGTGAGGGCACAGATTGTTTTATTTTATTTTTTATTTATTTTTTTGCTTTGGATCTCCTGGGCATAGGACAGTGCTCGGTCCACAACCAGTTGCTACTTAACACATTCTTGTTGATAGATCATTGAAGGGCTGTGCCTGTCATCCCAGGATCAGCCAGCTAAGTGCCTTTTATTCATTATTCCACTACTTCCAAATAGACTTTCTTGCTGGTCTTCACACAGCACTTCATATCCCTATGAACAGACTGTCCACCAACCTTGGAACACACTACTTTCTTGCCTCCACCTATGAAAATTCCTAGTTTTCCCTGAAAGCTCTGTCCTAATACCATTTTTTACATGAGGCATTTCCTGATTGCTCTTTAATGAAAGAGTTTAGAAAATTAGTAAGGTATGGGACTCCTAAATAAAAAAAAAAGATAAATAGAGCTAGAAAATGGAATTATATTATTAGAGATCAAAGAATTACAGAATCACCCAACATTAGAGGTGGAAGGGAACATCTTGTCTCCCCCTCTGAGGCCACTATACATCTGCCTATGCTGTGCTGATTTTGAATATACCAATATATTGTCTCCCTCTTTAGAAGGTCAGTTTCTTGAAGGCAGGGGCTGGTTTTTTGTATTCCTAATACTCAGCACATAGGAAAAATTTATAAATTTTTCATTGATTGATTGGTTAATTTTAAACAATAGGATAAATAAAGAAGAATTGTTTTGGACCAGCCATGGTGTAAAGTCTTTTCTGTCCACAGTTATCAGGGTTTTTGTTTTTATATTCCTGTTGGGATAATTGATATTAAAAGAGCTACTTTTACATGCAAATGGTGTATGTAGCTACTTATGTAGCATGATTTTAGGAAGAACAACAAACATGAGCTTGAGATGTTTGATCCTATGATCCCAGGGGCATCTGGGAGGCTTCATGGATAGAGCCCTGGCCCTGGAGTCAGGAAGATCTGAATTCAAATTCTCTCTTAACCACTTGATAGCTGTATGATCCCAGGCCAGTCTTTCTGCCTCAATTTACTGCACTGCCAAATGGGCACAGTAATGTCATCAACCTCTCAGAGTTGTTGTGAAATAGTATTTGTAAAGTACTTAGCATAATTTAGTTCAGTGCCTGGCACACAGTAAGTACTTAATAAATGCTTATTCTCCTTACCCATTTATTCCTTGTTGCCCTGGGCAAAAGACTATGAGCTCCTTTAAAATTGTCTCCTGTAACTATTGCCTTGCACTTAAAAAGGTGTACAGAGGACATTTTTAGAGGCCTCCAATGCTACTTTTGCTTTAGTTTACTGTAGTCTCACCTCATCTACATCTTCACTTATCCTAACCCTGTCTTCCTTTTCATTGTAGTCCCCTGATTCTTCCCTATTTCTTCTATGCATTGGTCCTATCCTGCTCTCAGTTCTGTCTCTGTCTCTCTCTCTCACTCTCTGTCTCTGTCTCTGTCTGTCTGTCCCTCTCCAAATGCTTACCTTCTGTTGTCTTAGCATTGATGCTAAGTATTGGATCCAAGGCAGAGGAGTGGTAAGGGCTAAGCAAATGGGGTTAAAGCCACATTTGAATTCACAGCTTCCTGTCTCCAAATCTGGCTTTATGTCTAGAGCCATCTAGCTCTCCCTCTTCTCTCTCCAGATTGTTGTAAGATTCATTTATTCTCTTCTACTCTTGAATATCTCACCCCCTGAAGCTTCTTACCTTCTCTACTTAATCTTGTCTATCTTTGCTTCCATTTCTAAGCTACTGACTACCATGATAGGAAGTCATTACCAATGGACCAAATCCAAAACAAAACAGGGACATCTCTGATAAATAAGAATTCTCTAATTGATCTCTCAATCCTCATCATATCCTCCAGGATAAACAACAAACACCCCATCCCAAAATTTGAAATCCCTTACATTCTGGTTCTAGTCCCCCTTTCTAGGCACATTACTTTCACATTTTCATGTTATTTCCCCTTTGCATCCTTTACATTCCATACAAAATAGTCAGTTGTTATTCCTAAAATTTAATATTTATTCTCCCATCTTGGATGACTTTGCATAAGCTATCCCCAATATCTAGACTGCCATTTCTTCTCAGCTTTACCACTTAGTAACCCATCTCTCATAAAAGGTTCTCATGTGCCACTCTTAAAAAAATATTTTTTAAATCCTTGTCTTCTGTCTTAGAATCAATACCATCTATTGGTTCTAAGGCAAAAGAGCAGTAAGGACTAGGCAATGGGGGTTAAGTGACTTGCCCAGGGTCACACTCAGGTCTGAGGTCAGATTTGAACTCAGGACCTCTTGTCTCTGGGCTTAGATCTCAATCCACTGAGTTACCTAGTTGCCCCCACATGTGCCACTCTTTATAACTGTTCTTACCTGATTCCTCTAGTTCAGTGGTTTTCAACTTGAGTTCTATGAATATAAAATTTTATTTTAAAAAATCCCTTACCTTCTGTTTTAGACTCAATACTGTGTATTGGTTCCAAGGCATAAGAGTGGTAAGGGCTAGGCAAAGTAAGCGAAAATTTTTTTTGATAACTGAATTTCAATAGAATTGTATTCTTTCATACTCCAACATATTTTTTATACATTTAAAATTATTATTCAAAGAAGAGGTTCATAGCTATAACAGACTGCCAGAGGTGTTCATGACCCACAAAAAATTAAGAACCTCTATTACAATTGTTAGTACTTTTTCATTTTTCTTCAAATTATTATTGCATATTCTTATCTGTTTTCATGTTTTCATCCCTTCAGTATAATGTAAGCCCCTTGAAGTAAGGGATAAATTTCATTTTTCTTTCTATCCATTCTGAAATCTAGAAAAAATGTTTTGCCTTTACAGTAGGCATGGGTGAATGCTAGTTGGGTCTTCCCAGAAAGCTTTTTGTTAAGGCATTCATGAAGAGAAGAAATTGCCTGAAGGTTCCTATAAATCACATAAAGAGGAAAGCAGAGTATAAAATGACAAACAAGTATTGAGTTATATGTAGTTCCTGTTCCTGGTATCTGATGCCCATTTTCCTGCTTTTAGATACCGTCAGCTTGCTGAGCTCTTGAGAGAGATTGTTTAGAAGATTAAATTCCACTAAAACTATTCATTCTACAGTCTGTAAACCTTGAGGTCTTCTTTGACTTGACTTTTCCCTTCCTCTCTTCTTCCTTCCTTCCTTTCTTTTTTATTTTTTAATAATACAAATAAACTCAAATCTGGCCTCAGACACTTCTCAGCTGTGTGACCTTGGGCAAGTCACTTAACCCCCATTGCCTAACCCTTACTGCTCTTCTGTCTTGAACCAATATACAGTATTGGTTCCAAGACAGAAGATCAGGGTTTAAAAATACAAATAAACATATATTAATGCCATCTATGTGCTAGGCACTCACTGTGGTGAGGATACAGATAAGAGGCAGTCTTTGCTGTCAAGGAGTTTACAATCTAATGGAGGATGATGACACCCAAAAGGAACCAGAAAGGGAAGAAGGGCATCAAAGTGTACTCAGCTCAGGCATGCTAACAATGGTGGAGTTAAAACTAAGCAGAGCTACTGTTGGCAAATGAAGAGATGGCTGGGATTTTGAGCCCTCTATAAAGAAAGTTTATGGGAGGAATTTTTTTGTACTATCCCCTAATCAGAGGGACAGGAACAACTGAGGGTTCTGATGAGTGAATATTAAAGCTGAAGGACTCTCCATGACATTGAGCTTCCCAGTGATGTGATTTTCCTGGTTTGGGGAGAAGGGGGAAGATGATAGTGATGGAATCACTCCTTCCAATTGGTTACCTAATGGTGCCAAAACATCAGAATACAATATGTGTTTTATGCTTCCTTTTTTAGGGCCACCATCCAAATTTAGCCTACCATACCTTCTCTATGCCTTACACTATTGTAAGGGTATGGGTTCTTAACTGATCTTTTTGCCTCTAGTCTGTCCTCTTTTCAGTCTATCCTTCATGCCCTTTCCAGGATAATCTCAACACACAGCTTCTATCATGCCCCTTCCCTGTTTAAGAAACTTCAGTGGTTCTCAATTGTTGTTGTTCATTCATTTTTCAGTCATGACTGATTCTTCATGACCTGATTTGGGGTTTTCTTGGCAGAGATACTGGAGGGGTTTGAATGCCTTCTCCAGCTCATTTGATAGATGAGGAAATTGAGATAGAGTTAAATGACTTGCCTAGACTCACACAGCTAGTAAGTGTTGGAGGCCTGATTTGAACTCATGAAGATGAATCTTTCCTAATTCCCAGCTTGGTGCTCTCTCTACTGCACCACCTGTAGGTCCCCAGCCTATAGGATAAAACACAAACTCCTTATTGTGACCATTAAACTCCTTCACAAACTGGCCCCAAATTACCTTTTCATTTTTACCTTATTCTACCTCTCATGTACTCCAAGTGCACAATTTTGCCCTGCTTTTTTCTGCCTCTGTTCCTTTTCTGCTCATGACCCTCCCTAGTCCTGAAATGAGCTCTCCACTTTGTTGTGGCCCTTCTCTTCCTTCAAAGTCTGCTACCCCCCCCCCCCCCCCTTGGAGTAATCCTGATCCTCAATCTAGAATTGATTTCCCCTTGAATTTCTCATGGCACTTATCCTATTAAGAGTTTTAGCTATTTGTTATTGTCTTATTCCTCCCCCTTTTCACTTGAATAGGTAGGCAATTAGGGATTAGGTAGCATAGTGGAAAGCACTGGACGTGGAGTCAGGAAGATTTGAATTCATATCCTCTCTCAGGCATTTAATAGCTGTGTGACACTGAGTAAGCCAATGCATGTCTCTCAGCCTCAGTTTCTTCGTCTATGATGTAGGGATAATAATGCTCTCTACCCCATGGATTGCTGTTTTATTGATTAGTCATCTCATTTTGGGTTTTCTTGGCAAAGATACTTAAGTGATTTGCCATTTCCTTCTTCATCTCATTTTATAGATGAGAAAACTTAGACAAGCTTGCTTAGGGGCACACAACCTGTAACTGTCTGAGGTCAGATTTGAACTTAGAGCTTCCTGATTCCAGGGCAAGGACTGCAGTGAAGATCAAAGAATTAATATACATGTAAAGCACTTTGCAAACCTTTGTATGCTAATAAGTATGAATATACTAAATGTGATTAAGTATATTAAATATAAACATTAGCTGCTTAATTCAATTAAAAAAACCTAACCCTTACCTTCTGTCTTAGAATTGATACTAATTATTGGTTCCAAGACGGAAGAGTGGTGAGGGCTAGGCAATTGGGGTTAAGTGACTTGCCCAGGGTCACACAACTAGGAAGTATCTGAGGCCAAATCTTGAACTTGGACCCTTCTGTCTCCATTCCTCACTTTCTACCTACTAAGCCACCTAGCTTCCTTGCTTAACTAAATTTAATAAGCATTTATTAAGTACCTACATATATCAGGCACTACTATAGATATTGGAGAAGGGAGTCTCATTGGATTTATGTAAATTTACTCTTAGAGAATCAAGCTCAACTGTTAAGAATTAAGTGCTTGAAGGAAAAATATTTTTCCTTTAGAATGAAAAAAACACCTCTTTGAGGAATGGAAAATATGAAAACTAATTAGGTAAAGTAGCATTTTATTATAAAGTGATCTCCATCAAGTTGTTTTCATTTGTATCATATTTTCAGCCTGCAGATCTAAGGGCAGGCACTCAGTGAGGGGCACCAATATTTTTAGTGGTTCTAGGAGGCATTTTTATTTTCATCCCTTTGAACTTAAGAGCTGCAGAAGCTTGGAACCTTTCCCTCCTTCTCACCCCATTTTAAACAACAAAGCTACTTTTTAAAGCTTAGTTTCTCTTTGATTAAAACCCTGAATATCTTTACTTTCTCAATTCTCTGGTTTATGTAGAAGTAAGGCTGGCGGAAAACCACCAGAAGCCATTTTATAACTACATAAAAAAGAATCAGAGTGTTCTTTATTGGAGAATATTATGGTTGAAGTGAAAAATCTTCCTCTTTATTAAGCTGGCTTGATTTGGTGATGAAACTATGTGCTCACTATATTTGACATGATAGGTACAGAGAGTGCCTTGAAATAGACGTGGGTAGTTATCTGAGGCCCCCTTTAGACCTTATGTCTTTGGTTCTCTGGGTAATTGTCTTTTGATCTGTGGTAATAGTGATTGGTTATTTTAGGGGTGTAGAGGAGAACACCAACAACCAACGGGGTCAATAAAAACCTTTTCAGAAATGGCCTTTGATCTGAAACTTGAATATAACTGGGGATTCAAAGAAGGGGGTTGGGGGAAGGGAAAATGAGCATTATGGGAATGATATGCAGCCTAGGCAAAGAATTGAGAGATAGAATACCTGGGGAGCAACAATTAGTCCAGTATGGCAAGACCACAAAGTATATGATGGAGAGTAATATGACATAGTTTCGGAAAGATAGATTGGAGCCATATTATTATGGAGTATTTAAAATACCAATTAGAGGAATTTGTATTTTATCCTAGAGGCAATAGGAAACTATGAGACCGTTTTAAAAATTAATTAGCCAATTAATTTTTAGCAGAGGAATGTCCTAGGAATATCAATTTGAATTTCTGGATAGCAGATGGAGACAGGGAGAGACTGGAAGCTAATATAAATGATGACGGTCTGAACTAGCAGAGGACAGATGGAAGCAAAGCTGTGGAAGTAGAATTGATAAGACTAACAACTGATTGGATATGGGGTCCGGTACAACTGTGGAGGATGCTTCTAGTTAGTAGGCAGGTCATGGATGCCATGATTCTGCAAAGAAGTCTAAGAAAGAGAGGTCAGATAGATAAGAAGAGGACCAAGATGTATACTTGGAAAATCTTGAACCTTTGAACTATGTTCCCCAGAATTCCTTTTGCATCTCCCAGCATCCCTTTCCCTGCATCCTTGTGTTTGAGTGGTTGCATCATTGGTTATAAGTTTGCTGGAACTCCTCCCTTTTCCTCTTTCTGTCTCATGGCTTAAGTTACCTCCTTTTTTACTTTAGTTTTTTATTTTGATAAATCTTATAAATATAATACTTGAGTTATTGTATATTAATTTTAAAATCTACAAAGAGAAAGTTATTATTAGGAAAATCCAGGGAAGAGACACTATTTAGGAGGAGGGAATGATCCATAGTGCCAAGTACTTCAAGGTTCAGGAAGGATTGGATTTAGCAATTATGAAGTCATTGATAACCAGAAGAAGCAGTTGCTGTTTAGTAATGGAGTTGGAAGCCAGATTATAAAGGATTAAGATGTGAGTAGGAGGTGAGGGGGTGGAAGTAAAAAAAAAACATAGGTGGATTTTTCTAGGAGCTTGTTATGAAAGGAAGAAGAGATATTGGAGAAAAGCTTGAGGGGATGTCAGTGTTATGTAAAGATTTTATAGGTATAGGGAAGAGATGTGGAGAGAGCTGAACTAGAGTTTATGAACTATAAAAAGATGCTGAAAATAAGGGGGGGGGTGATGGTTATTGAGGGAGCATCTTCTAGAAGGACACAGAGGGGATGGGTGGGCTAGAGAATGCAAATAGAGGTGCATCTGGGTCTACCTAGAAAGAAAGGCCACCTCTTCCTCTGAGAATTTCAGAAGCAAAGTTCTAGTGAATGGAGGATGATGCCAAGGGGTTTTGAAATGTAGAAAGAGACTGAGAAGAAGCTTCAAATTTTCTTGGTAAATCACAAAGTGAGGTCCTCTGATGAGAGGAAGGGATTGTTTAGATGATTTGAAGAAAAAAAAGTTTGGCACAGGTGCAATGGGAAGGAGGATAAATAATTAGAAATTAAGAGAATTGTCATGCAGTTGGGAGGGCTCAGTTGAAATAACACATTTATGGAACACCCAATTAACATGGTCCTGTGATTTTTTTCCTCCCTGCTTTCAGTACTACTTGAGGAGTGGTGTGTATGGTAGGAGTTATCAATTATTGGGTATCTGAAAGAAATGAACAGCAAAAGGACAAGGGGACAAGGGATTTGAGGCTATATTATTTTTTACAGATGAGAAAGTGAAGCTTAAGAAGGGGAAGTGACTTGCCAGTCAAGACTAGACTTTAGGTCTCTTGAAACCCATTTCAGTGCTCCTCCTTCACCTCATTTCTGTTCTTACTGATGACAATCTTTCTAAAACCAGAGACTCACACCTAGGCATTAGAAGCAACCCATACGACTCCAGAAGTACCATATAAATTTGATATCATGATTTTTATATAGAAAAATCTACCCATTTGGCACAGGAACAAAATGAAGACTTGAGTAATTATATGACTTGTACAAAGTCTCACAACTGACTTATTTTTAGTAATCTGCTTTCCTTTCTGAAAATAAAAAGTACTCATGATGATATATTCAATTTATGGTTGGACTGAATATTTAATTGGTCATCAGGGATTTAATTTCTAAATCCCAAAAATGAATTTCTAAAGTCAAATGGAATTTATGGTAGTTTATTTTACAATAGAGGGAAGATATTAAGGAAGAGGAAAAAAACCCAATGTTTTGCTAGGTGCATTGACAAAAAGCCAAATTAGGGGGCAGTCCCTTTTGGCATAAACATGTACATTTACAATAAATGTTCAATTCCCTTTTGTTCAATTGATTGCACCCAAAAGTTCATTCTGGATCTTCTTGATGCAATGTAGGCTTCTACAAGCATCTTTTCCCAAAGAGTTCATTCTCTGGTTTCAAGGAGTTAGCAAACTTCTTTTCCTGAAATTCTTCTCAAACAAAATTTTAAATTTGGATTTTTAAAAAATAAAAATACAATACAAATCCCCCTGAAGAGGGTGTTCATCAACACCCAGATCAATTCAAAGTGGTTGAGTTATATGGGTGTATGAGTCAATTATCAAAAGAAAAAAACAAAAACATAAAAGGAAATAAATAGAGGAATAAATTAAGCCTTTGACAGAAATAAAAATTCAAAATCAGAATAAAAATATCAAAAACTACATATATAAAATTTCTGAATTAAAAAAAGAATAATTTCATAACACGCCTTTGTTATTAGGGTCCAATTAAAATAAATTTTTGTCCTACAAATCTGTAGGGGAAAAATTGTTGTAATGTTGTATTTACCCATTATCAGTCAGGACAACAAGGAAGTTGCCATAATATAGGAGAGAAAAAAGAACTAGATTTTTGGGTAAAAGGAAATCTCATTCCCTAGTCTGATTTTTTGTCATTTCTCAGGGATAGGGGGGCCAGACTAGCCAATTTTAGGTACTTTCATAGGAAGTATTTTACAAGCAGTGCGTTCAAGGAGTCCTGCATCTTAAGATATGTCAAGTACTGCAACCTTGAGTCTCACACTAGAACAGTAAAGGCTCAGCAGTTGGGGTTAAGTGATATGTCCAGGGTCACATGGCTAGAAAATGTCTGAGTCCCATGATCTGCTGTCTGGCTCTCTGGCTCCTTGGGCCACTTAGCTGCCCTTGTTTTTTCTTGTGATAACTCTGAGGTAAGTATAAATATTTTTATTTTGCATGTGGGATATGAGTATAGAGAATGAGAAAATGCAGAAAACTAAAAAGGAGTTACTAGAAATCAGTACATGAATTAGAAAAACAATAACTTAGATTTTTTGTACTTGTATTAGAAAACAATTGTATACAGGTTATCATGGGGATTCATCATCAGAATGTATTGCCTAATAAAATTTTCTTCTTGTTCAGGTTTTAGTTGGACACTGTGTAATTTTCTTTGGTATTATTTTTTTGCCAAAATTATATATCTCTCAATTGTTTCAGGAAATTCTTATTTTGCTTGCAGAATGCGCATATTTATTTAGTGATACCAATTTAATATTTTTGTCCTTGGATCATTGACTTAAAGCCAGAAAGTACCTTAGAGGTCACATATTCCAACCCCCTCTTTATATAGATGATGAGAATGAGGCAGAACTTAACAATTGCTTGTTAGAAGGCAAACTCTTTGTGAATAGAGACTCAGTCATTTGTCTTTTTTTAAAAACTTGTCCTGTGTCAGGACTATTCCTTTAAAAATTTAAAAATTTAATTTTACTAATTTACTGGTTACATAAAATTTCCAGATATTCCCTTTCCTCTTACCCCTCCCTGCCCTAGAGAAGGCATCATTTAAAAAAACAAAACAAAACAAACATATATAAATTTATGTTTTTTTTTTTGTGTTTCTATTTCTCAGCTCTTTCTCTTGAGGTGGACATTTACAAATTTTTCTTCAAATATTAATTATGTAGTTCTATATAATATTCTCTTGGTTCTATTTGTTTTGCTTTTCAGAGACTCATTCATTCATTCATTCTTCTTTTTTAAAACCCTTACCTTATATCTTAGAATTAATGTTATGTATTGTTTCCAAGGCAGAAGAGTGGTAAGTGATAGGCAATGGGAGTTAAGTGACTTGCCCAGCGTCACACAGCTAGAAAGCTTCTGAGGCCAGATTTAAACTTAGGGCCTCCAATCTCTGGTTCTGGTTCTCAAACCACTGAGTTACCTATCCCCCCACCCCCATTCTTTATTGGAATTTGTATCTCCCAGATCCCTAGTACAGCTCACTAAGTAAATATATTAAATAATATATTATATATTAAATCTATATCAATTTATTGCTTTGAACAACTCAAATAGTAAACAGCAGAGAAAGGATTTGAACACAGGTCCTCTGATTTTCAAACCATCTCTCTTTCTCTTGTATCATGTATCTATAGCCACCATTTTCCTTATGTTTTATTGGAAGGACTAAGAAAAGGTAAATAACAGCCAGAAGAATGTTATCATCATCATCATCATCATCATCATCATCATCATCATCATCATCATTTTTACCTTTACCACTATCATCAATTATTCTCCTCTTCATCAAAGTATTTATTAGTGTTGAAGTCAAGTGCTAGTTGCTTAGGTCTAAAGTCAGAGGAAGTGATTTTGAACCATGGGTCTGTTGTTAATTGCTTTGGTCACTTGCTACTTCACAGATTCCTCCTCTGTGAACGAGGCGGTTGGATTAGATGATCCTTAAGATCCCTTCCAGTTCAAAATTGATGAATTTATGATCACTGTCTTAGGCTTGTTCACTGGTTTAGGAGCATTTCATTGAGGAACTTCTTGGTTGAAGGTTCTTTTCAGGTTCTGCTCTTACCTCTTAGATATTTCTTGAAATTTTAGATCTATTGTCCTGTGCTAGGACTTTTAAACCATGTTTAGGTTTGCATCATGCATTTAGACATGGCCTCAGAGGTATTTAAGAAGCATATGTTGTTCAGTCTTCCATTTTATTTATTTTTATATTTTATCTTGCTTATGCATCCTAGAATTAAGAGTACCAGGTCCAAGATAAGTCATGTCTGAGTTTATTTTGGACTAGATACATGTATCTATTTTTAATAACCTGTTGACTATTGATCATGTATGTAGAGAGCTTATTTCTATATAGTTGCTTATATGTTGTCTCTTCCATTAGATGGTAAACTCCTTGATTTCAGGGACTGTCTTTTGCCTTTTTGTATCCCTAGTACTTAACACAGTTCCTGGAATATAATGGGCATTTATGAAATGTTTATTGACTGACTTAACACAGCTCATGGAATATAGTAGGCACTTAAGTGTTTATTGACTGACTAGTTAGGTAGTTAGATGAATATGGCAAGAAAGTAATTTCCTTCTGCGTAAGTACTCCAGGGTTAAAAGGATTGATGTTTGTGCATATATCTCATCCTGGAAAAGATCAAACATACCTGAGTGCTCCTAATATCAATAGCTAGTATTTATATATCACCTGCTATGTGCCAGGCACTGTGCTAAGCACTTTTTAGTTATTCTCCTTGTTTGATTCTTCCAACAACTGTAGGTGCTATTATTATTTGCATTTTATGGTTGAACAATGCATACAAATAGAGGTTAAATGATCTGTCCAAAGACAAAATGACTAGTGTCTGAAGTCAGATTTGATCTTAAGTCTCCCTGACTCCAAGTCTGACTCCAAGACTCTTATGATACTTTCTCAACATACTTTATATAATTCTTATTTGTGTATTCATCTTCCTTGCTGACTGAAGGCTCTTTGAAGTCAGGGACTGCTATTCATCATTATGTCAGTTTCTATGGCTAACATGGTACCTTGCACACAGTAGACACAATAAATATTTGTTGGATTGAATTAAGTGAATTTGGATTTAGGTAGGCAAAATGCCATTAAAGGTCAAGAGTATCATGGAAGACTTAGAAATTGTTGTAAGGTAAGACAAAAAAATATTCCTAAAATGTATCATATTAGAGATAATCATGGAAAAAGGCACTTGTATGGATTTTTTTTAATTAAAAAAAAAGATTTCCTGTACTAGATTCCTGGAAAGCATTTTGTAACTTCTATAGTCCATCCAAAAGCACATACTGGCCACATTTGGAATTGGGCCAAAGCTGAGTATGGGTGAATTGCCAAGTTGTGCCATTCCTGAATGAGAAGGAATGGAGGTCTGGGATTTATGATCATATGGGAGTTAATGACCATTGAATATTAGTCTTCATGTGCCTTCAGTATCTATCTTAGTCTTCATCTTTGCATTTTTCTTCCCCTTTCATCCCTCCTACATCTGACATTTTTTAGTGTTATAGGAGCCCAGATTTAGAGCTAGAAGAGCCCTGAGACTATCAAATTTAACCCAGAAATGAGGCACAAAGAGGGTGATGAGCCTCACCACCAGTAAGTTTAGGAGATAGGATTCGAAGCTAGTTTTCCTGACTTTATGACTTGTGCCCTATATACTATGCTATGATGCCTTGGACTTATGATCTTGGGCAAATCATTCAATCGTTGAACCTTAGTTTTCTCATCTGTTAAATGAAGATAGTTCTTTCTGAATTATTATCCTTATACAATTATTGAGACAATGTACCAATGTGCTTTGTAAAAAATTCTGAGTGATATCAAGAAATATGAACTATTTTATTATTGTTATTAATTATATCTGTAACTTAGTTTTGGGACCAAATCCCTTCAGGTCAGAGAATATTTTCAGATTAGCTGTATAGTCTTCTGGGAATTAGAGTCCAGATAATATCCCCTCACCTGGAGGAGATTTTATTGCGAGGCAAGAGTTAGAATTCTCTTTCAGTAAGGAAGGGCTTTGGAAAATGGACTTAATGAGTTGACCTGCAGAAGAGGGGCACAAGGGAACTTCGATGGAGAAAGTAATTGATCCAGGCAGGCTGAGTATAAGCATTTTGAAGGGTGGGGGGATTAAAGCAATGTGTTGAAGACAAGCTTCTTCTGCCTAATAAATTCCTGATTGACAATACTTAACTGTTCTCTAAGAGACAACTGAAAGTGGTGAACTACTTTAGCTCCCCTCCTGCATCATTGCTTTTGTCTCTGCTTATATGAGGCAGACATTTATTACCAAGTTGTCTATCATAATTTCTGATTTTATTCAGATCTTTGAAGGTGTTTTCTTTTATGTAAAATCTATGTTGGATCATAACTTCTTTTGTGATGTGTAATTTGGTTAGAAGTGGTAAGAATGTTCTTTCTGAACACTCTGGGCCAGTTAATAGGATGCTTGCATGGTTGTATCAAAATGCTCCCATCTGTGGACATAAATAGTTTGAACTGATTCTGGCTTAAATTATTATTAAATTTAAATTTGCCATTTGATGACCATTTCCCGCCCTGTGTCACAATAGTCATACTTTAAGCAACTGAGTAGATTATATGTAAGGGATTCATACCATATCAGATGTTCATAGGCATTTGATAGACTGTGTAGCTATTAGACTTAATAATTCAGTCAGCGATAGGTTTGATATTACCTATTCAGTTTAATTATACAAGCATTGTTAAGTATCTACTATCTACAAGGCACTAGTTAGAGACAAAACCACAAAAGAACCAGCCCCTTCCCTCAAAGAATATGCATTCAACAGGAGGAATACAATATTTTGATTAGATAAATACATATAATATCATTTGAAGAAATGGACAAGTAGGTGGCACAGTAGATAGAAGTCATGAAGACTCATCTCCATGAGTTCAAATCTGACCTCAGACACTTCCCTGGGCAAGTCACTAAATCCTGTTTGTTTCAGTTTCTTCATCTGTAAAATGAGCTAATAAAGGAAATGGTAAACCACTCCAGTGTCTCTGCCAAGAAAATCCTAATTGTGGTGATGAAGAGTATATGACACAACTGAAATGACTGAATAATAACAAGGAAAATTTGAGGAAGGAGATAACACTAATAACTAAGAGGAATCAGGAAAAACTTCCTACAGAAGATGACACCTGAACTGAGTCTTAAAAAGGAAGTGAAAGATTATGATAGGTAGAGTGAGAAAAATGATACATTCCATATATGTAGCCTATGCAAATGCATCAATGTAGGAGATGAAAATTTGAGTTTTGGAAACAGTGGTGCATGAAAATGAATGATATGAAATAGCTACAATATAGAGGGATTATAGTCAAGCTGAGAAAGGTTTAAAATGTCAAACTAAGGAGTTTATATTTTATCCTACAGGCAATATGGAATCCCTACAGGGAAATATGGAATATACAATACAGATCAGAAAATCATGGTGTAGTTAAGAGTTGGCCCATTGTACCAGATATACATAATTGAAAGAAGAAAAGGCTACCACAATGGGTGCTTGGTAGCTCACATGTAAATAAGTTCTTCTAAATGATTTTCTCCTCCTTCATTTCAGCATTGAATTTCATTCCATAATTTTATAAAGAACTGAAACATTAACTGGGAAATCATATAGAAATCCTTTGGGAGATTGGGGCATGAAGTTGGCACTCAAATATACTTTTTTGTATATCTTCAAAATGTTAAAATATTTGTATTCTTATCAGTGTAAGTTCTTCCTCTATTCACTGCCACCTCTTCATTTCTTAGTTCCATGAGTTGGTATGGCAGCCTTCAGAGGTTGATTCTCTTCAAAGTTAGTTCTGGTTCTTGGGTGATAGGCATGTTCCAAGCCAGACTTAGACTGCATATCTTTCTAGCTTGGTAGTATTTGGCATAGCTTACAGATACGGGTATACCTTTTGAAATTTCAGAGTCACTTCCATGTCATAAGAAGCTTTTGGAGGAGTTTACTGGAAGGGTATCATTATGTAAAATGTAAAATTGTCATATATATAAACTATTAGATTAATTATTCCCTTAATCATCTCAAATTCTCTTAGATTTGGAGTTTCCTTTTCTGACTCCCATGAGTGGCATGGATAAGAGGTGAATATCTAGCTAGTCCCTGGAAGAGAGGGAAGTTTGTATATCTTTTCTTTCTAGAAAAGCATTATGGTTCAGAGAGGGATGCATTGAATATTGACTTTACTTACATAGATGAGGGCTCTAAATGCAGTGTATTGTGTAGTAGTGAGATGTCCAGAATGAATCATTTCACTAAAAGGATCTACAGAGAGAGTTCAGTTCATAGGATCATAGAAACAAACATTCTGAACACTCTGGGCCAAAAAATAGGATCTCACAGTGGGAAAGAGGCCATTTAGACCAATGTAAACTGGAGTAGCAATTCCTTCTACAACATTCATTCTCTGCTTGAAGTCCTCCAATGATGGGAAGCTTATTACCTCTTCAGGCAGCCCATGCCTCTTTGGGATAGGTGCGTTGGGAAGATTATCCTTTATTAAGTGAAAATATTGTTCTCTGCAAATTCTCCCCAGTTTTTATAGTTTCTAATATTTTGAACTAAAATGTCCAGTATCATTTGCTGAGCACTTTTAATTTTTAGATGCTCTTGGTAACTACTTGGAGAATTATTTGGTTACATTAGGAAACAATGCAGGATAATTGTTTACTTAACTTTGATGGGGAGAAGAGCAAAGAAGGGAAGATGTTTGAAAAGTTCTTTATATTTGGATAGCCAGATAGCAGAAAAACAGGGACCATAAAGATGTTACACATATTATTCTATTTTCTAAGTAGTAGTGATTCTTTAAGTAAATGAGGGGTAAGTTGTGGATTTCAATCTTGGATTTTTTTTCCTGATAACTTTCTTAGGAATAGATAAACAGATGTAGACTCAGTGACTACTAGGGAGGATTCCAGAGTTAAGCAAGCATATCCTGAGTTAAGATTTTTTATCATCATCTCAGTGAGTTGATTTCAACATGCTTGTACTAGCAGCAGAACCCTAGAATTACCCAATCCTAGGTTTGCTTTGGATATTTTATTACTTATGGGTGAAAAGGTGTGTGGTGGCCTTTTAAGGAATTTGATCTCCTTTGGATGTGGAAGAGTTTATTAGAGAGGTTTTCTTGGATTATATTTTTCATGTATGATAAAATATAAGACTCTGAGTGTCCAAAGAATGTGGGACTTTATAAGTTTAGTTATATTTCAGGTTGAAGTGATTGAAAGGATTGCGAAGGCTGAATATATTTATATAAAGGGATAGAAGAAGGAGTGAAAGGGTTAAGGGGAAAGTAAGTTATTGTTTAAATGAAGAAAGGAGGAGTGGAAAAACCAAAAAGGCAGGTGAGATCAATAAAGTCCTCTGGTTCCTCTTTGCCATAGTCATACATATGAATGCACACACACACAGAGAAAAGAAAGGTAGAGGGGGAAAAAGCACTAGTTTTTAAATATTGGTTCAAATCTTGACTCTACTTTTTACAATGTTTTGCTCATGCAAGTCTGTTCTCTTTATTGGACTTTTCCCCCTTTGATAATAAAGCATTGAAATCAGAATTGGGAGAACATGAGTTTGAATTCCATGTAAGACACTTGCTAGCTTACCCTGAGTAAGTCATTTAAGTTCTCATAGCCTCAGTTTCCCCAATTGCAAAGTGGGGTAATATTAATAACTTCCTCATAAGGCAGATGTAAGGATCTAAGAGATAATTTCTGTAAAGTTCTTTGTAAGCCTTAAATTGCCATATAAATGTTAGCTGTAAAATGAGGAAGTTAAATTAGATGACATCCTCTCTGACCCAAAATGCTAGGACACACAGTAACTGAATCTCATGAGTTCTAGGTGGTAGTAGTTTATATTCTAGATTTTGATTTATTTCTTTGGGAAGAAATTTATTAGGACAATTCCTCAGGGGAGTAATGAAGTAGACAGAAGTAGTGCTGGTCTTAGAATGTTGAATGGGAATAGCATTCCCTGCTTTGTATCCTTTGAAGGTGGCTATGAACATCCTTGGTTCTAATCCCATTTCAGACTCTTATTAGATCTGTGTGTGAAGGTTGGTTAACCTCTCTTGGTTTTAGTTTTTCCACCTATAAAACAAGGAGTTGAACTTGATGGTTTCTAAGATTCCATCCCAGCCCTAAATCTATGCTTCTAAAAATCTGAATTTGAGTTGGCTTAAGTATTTAATAGCTTTGTGGCTCTTATTCTTAGTTTCTTTATCTGGAGACAGCAATACTTGTACCATTAAACCTCATATTGTTGCTGGGAGAAAAGTCCTGTGTAAATATCAAAGTACTATATATATGTCATATATATGTATATAGATATATATACATATTACATTGTATTTCAAGCAAACATTTAGCAATTATTGGTATCAACTGATTTTAGAACACACAATAAGTAATGTTTATAAATTTAAGGTTTGAAAAGCATTTTTATAAACAATATCATTGGAGCCTCACAACAACCCTATGAAGTTAAGTACTGAAATCTTTATTATGCACATTTTACAGAATGGGAAACAGAGACTCGGAGAGCTTAAGACTCTTGCTTAGGCTCTCACAGCTAGTTTGTGTAACCTAACTGCCTTCTTGACTTCAAGTCTAATGGTACTTCTTCACTTACATGATACTGCTGCTTTGAGATTTGTCTTGGGAAAGCAAAGTTATTTCAACTCATCTTTTAGAGGAGCTGGCCAAGTGTTATAGATATCTTTAGTTTTTCTTTGTGGGGAAAATAGGAGCATCATTCCTAATTAATGGAGACTGAGGTGAAATGTATTATGTATCCTCTGGGGGAATAACTTAAAAAAATTTTTTAAGGCACAAAAAGTACAAAATAAATTTGTCTTGGCACCTGTAAAGCTAAATAAGGTGAGAATATAGGGAACACTATTTGGTATTGTCTTAGCTAAATCGAAAGTTAATCATTTTAGTTGAAGTTTGATGTTACAAATATTGTATATCTTTGTATTTTTGCACCCTTCCTGCTTGACCTTGTTTTGGTCTCTGGGCTCCACTTGCCTGTCCTAGGTTTTAATCTCACCAGTATCCTTAATTACTTAGGTACTACTAAGTCTTGGAATGAACTGCATGCAGCCTGGAGACATTGAACATGCTCTAAGGGTGGGATTGAATTATGCTGATCTTCACCCATTCTATGTTGCCATTGACTGATCACTTGACAGTTACATGGCAGGCTTTTAGATCTTCAGGGATTAAGGGAGGAGGTTCATTTTGTAACTGAAGGAAGTGGGAGTATTCTGGTCCCATGCAGTCACAGGGTCTGTATTCTAATTTAGCATTACACTTGTCCAGAGCAGGTTTGGATATCATCATAGTTTGAAATTGAAATGATTTCACTGCCTGCAGTATAATATTGCTACCTGATTAATTTTCCTTAAGAAACAAACAAAGCTCTTTCAGTATACATTAACAAATATTTACTACATTCCTACTTTGTTCAGGACACTGTCCTGAAGGTCAGCTAGGCATCACATTAGATAGAATGCTGGGCCTGGAAGCAGGAAGACTTCTTTTACTGAATTCAAATCTGGCATCAGACACGTCCTAGCTATGTGATCCTGGGCAAGTCACTTAATCCTGTTTGCTTCAGTTCCTCATCTGTAAAATGGACTGAAGAAGGAAATGGCCAACCACTCCAGTATCTCTGCCAGGAAAGCCCAAAGTAGGGTCATGAAGAGTTGGTCATGACTGAAATGACTGAACACCACCACCACACTAGGTACAAAGTAGGATACAAAGGGTTAGAAAGTATAGAATCTGCCTTTCTGGAGATAAAACTATAGCATAAGACAGAGTATGATAAGTCTGCATGAAAAGTACTAAAAAGGTATTATGAGACTTAGGAGAAAAATGTACTTTACATTTGGAGTGATCAGAGAAAGCTTTATAGAGGACACGGCATTTGAGCTAGACCTTGGAAAAAAGTGTAGGAAATGGACATGCAGAGACGCGGAGGGAACATGTGAGTAAAGACATAGATCAGAGAACAAGGGAGGCCTATTTGGGAAATGATGGGTAGCAGGACATTTGGTACTTAATTAAACCCTGCTTCTTTTGTTTTTATTTAACTTTTCATGTTAGAATACCTTCTCTTCCCAGCTGCAAGTGTAAGCTTGAAGACAAGGGCCCTAATTCACAGTTCTGTGTAGTTCCCCCAATGCCAGTGATAGTGCCTTTCTTTTCTCACCTGACCAAAAGTAGCCCTTATAACAAGTATGTGTAGTCACAAAGAACAAATCCCCACATTGGCTGTGCCTCATTCTTTATATTGGTTCATTGTCTCTAAGGCAAGAGGTGAGTAGCATGCTTTATCATCTTTCATCTGGAATCCCGGATAGTACACTGCATTGATTAGTTAGTACACTGATTGTTCTCATCTTTCAAAGCTGTTTTTCTTTATCATATTGTTTTTATTGTACAAATTGTTTTGGTTCTGCTCATGGGCTAGTACGCTGGAGGCACAATCACATAATCTTAGAGTAGGAAGGGACTTTAAAGGACTTCTAGTCTATTCTATATCTAAACAGAAATCTCTACAACATTTTTTACAAGTAATTGTATAACCTTTCAATGAATAAAGGAATATTTATTAAGCATTTATTGTATGCAAAGCATTGTGCTAAGTGCTGGGGATGAAAATAGAAAAGCAAAATTGTCCCAGTTCTCAAAGAGCTCCCTCTAATTGGAAAGGTGATCCCTAGGATTCAACAGCAAAGCATCTTCTTTAATGTTTTTTCCACTTATAAAACTTGAGTTGGCTTCAGTATTTACTAGCTATGTGGCATTTCTGATATTGAACCATCTGGCAATGCCAAAGTTCTTTTTTGGTGAGAAATTTCTCAGTCTTCAGTAGCTGTGTGGGCTATGGGGTGGAAAGCAGTGATACTTGTAGAATAGTTACCAGGTTCCATCTTCACAAGGATTGCTTTCCTGGGAGATGATTTACAGGGGTTATTCCAGGTTGGCAGAACCATTGGTGATCTGAGGGAATATTGCTAACTCTGGGGCTCTTAGGCTTACTTTTCTGGTAATAACTGGTTGGGAGTTGGTGGTGGTGGTGGTAGGGATGGTAGGCCTCTTCACAAGGGTTGCTTCTCTTAATGACAGCTATGGGGTCTTGCTGGAAGCTGGACCATTGGTCTGGAATATAATTTCTAAGGCTGGTAGACTGGACTGCCTCTGTCAGGGTCTGAGGGGAGGTGGTAGTCAAGGTGCTGTTAATGGATTGTCTCACCTGTAACATGCCTTGCTGCTACTTCAGTTAGTAAGATGAACCCCAACACTTGCTGATTCTGTGTCTCATCCTACTTTTGGATAGCTTTAATTTTTAGGATGTTTTTCTTGATATTAAATCTAAATTCAACTCTTTACGGTATTAAACCATTGCTCCACTTCTTCGTGGGGCTAAGTAGGACAAGAGCTTCCTCACTAAAAACCCTTTAAATACTTGAAAAAATACTGTATTCCATCTACATCTTCTCTTCTGTACATTAAACATCTCTAATTTAACTGCTTCTAGTAGGTCAATCAATCCATCGACCAGAATTTATTACATTTATTATGTGCTCAGGGGATGCAAAAATAGGCAAAGTAGTCTCTGCCCTCTAGGATCAAACACAATGGCATGGTTTTGAACCCTCTCACCATCTTGATTGTCCTTCTCTGAACATGTTCTAGCCTATCAGTATTTTCCTAAAATAATGATATTTAGAAATGAAAATAAAAATCCACATAAATAGGTTTTTTATTGATTGACTGAACATGGTAACATATATTTAAAGTATCTGTGATTTTGTTGGTCTTGATGTTCCCTTTGCCTTCATAGTTCACAAACCATCTGTATCCTGGTCAACTATTGAAGTTCTGGGCCAATAAAAAATCTATCATCTGAGGATCAGTGTTCTGGAAATGATATTCTTTGAACTTCATAAGCCTAATCCTCAGATAGCAAATGTACACAGTCCATTTCCAAGTCTGAGTAATATATTTTTTAAAGCTTTATTTATACTTTGTATACATTTTTGAGTGTACATTGTCTCTCTCTGATAGAATGTAAACTCTTTGAGGGTAGGGAGTATTTCATTTTTGTCTTTGTATCACCAGTGCCTAGCTATGTTTTGGAACATTTGTTATTCAGTTATGTTTGACTATTTGTGATCCCATTTGGGAGTTTCTTGGCAAAGATACTGGAGTTGTTGGTCATTTTCTTCTCCAGCTCATTTTTACAGGGAATGAAATTGAGGCAAACAGGGTTAAGTGACTCCTCCAGAGTTACATAGCTAGTAAATATCTGAGGCTGGATTTAAACTTAGAAAGATAAATCTTCCTGACTCCAGGCTGGGTATTCTATGTGCCATAGGTTTTTGTAAGATGTTTTGCAAATCTTAAAGCACTATATAAGTGCAATGATTATTTAAGGTAACCAGTTCTCTATGCCTGATATTTTAGCCACTGTATCACCTATCTGCCTATTCTTGGAACTTAGTAGGTACTTTTGGGAGCGATTCTTAAAAACAATAACTCAAACTTTTAAATGATTATTATATCATTAGTGATTAGAACCCACTCAATAGATTTTGTTCCAAAGTCCTTGCATCTTGAAAGTCTCTCAATGACATTTTTCCTAAACAGAATGTTATGACACTGAATCAGTGGCTTGGAAAACAACTTTTTAATGTTAGCTTAAATCAGTTGAGAGTTCTAGTCATCTCTTAACCAGTCTTTTATAAAACAGAGATATGGGTAGCATAGAGACACAGACTTAATACAGAAAGTCTAGCTTGTTCTGCTCTGCCTATTTTTTTGATGTGTGATTCTAAGGCTAGAATTTTTGAGTATTTCTTCAGCTATCAACTTGCAAGATTTAGGGAAAGGAGGAGCTATCTCTGGATTCAAAGAATCAGTTCAAATCTCAGCTCTGTCATTTATCACTTTGTAACCTTAGGCAATTTACTTACTCTTCCTGTGTCTGAATTTTGACGTCTCTTCTGGTGCTAAATCTCTGATCCCATGAAGTAATAGCAAGTGGGCTTTCTTTACATATGTGTTGTCCTGGCTTCAAAGTAGAAGTTCTAAACTCTGTTCTCAAAGACCTAAATTTGGCTCTAATTGATGTAGCATTTATCACCCCAATTTCATATTGAATGATGTTCTTTGTTCATGTCTTGCGTCAGGATGCTTGGGATGTAGGTGTTTATTGCAGTATAAGCAATATTCTATTTTAGTTCTTCTCTTGGGAAACATTTTGGAGAGGAGACAACTTAATTTTATTTTCCATGATTTTCTGTAGCCAATACAGATCAAAAGTAATCATCATTAACTTCAGTAATCATCATTAACTTCCAGTGCTTGCATCTGATTGTTGTGTATTAGAATCATTTGTAGAGTTTTTAGTGTTGAGCCATGGGCTAATGTAGTAGAAATTAGGAAATGGCCAAATTTCTTTTTCAGGAATGTCTTATTACTGTGATCAGGAAACCATCACCTGACTCTTGAACACAGTCATATTTTTAAATGAGGTTTTAAAAAAGTATTAAAAATTAAAGATTTGTTTAAAAATATTCTTAGAAATTTCCTAGCAAGTCTATTTAGGAAGAACAGTCACACCCGGATAATATTAGCCCTTTTATGACCTAACTCTATGCACATATTTTTAATTCATTCACTCAGTGCACCTGCCCTTGTTGGAAAAGCCTAAATGTTCAGATTTGTATATTTGTATTAAGGTTGTACTTTTTGGATCCTATTTTTAAATTGGGAAACTTACAATGAAAAGAACCAATTTCTAGGTAGTTTGTGCTTGGACCTCTTCCTATGTCATCTTTGAGTATGGTAGGGTTTTTTTATGGTGGTGGTAGTGGCTAGAGCTAGGGTGGAGGGTAAGGAATTGGTGTTGAAAGGTATTTTAAAAGTGTGGTTCCAAGAGACCCTGCCCTACTTTTTCTTTTCTTTTCTTTTTTTTCAAATCCTTACCTTCCATTTTAGAATCAACACTGTGTATTGATTCTAAGACAGGAGAGTGGTAAAGGCTAGGCAATGGGGGTAAAGTGATTTGTTCAGGGTTACATAGCTAAGGAAATGTCTGAGGTAAGATTTGAGTCTGGCTCTTTATCCACTGAGCTACCTAGTTGCCTTCTCTCTCTCCCTTATTTTTCAATCTGGTTTTTCTTTATAAGAATTTTTACCTGAAGGGTGGCCTGAGAAAGTGGCATCCTGCTAAATGTTTAACAACTGGTTCTCCAGAAAAAATGTATTCATGACATACTTTGAAGTTTAATTTGTATTATTAACATGTTCTCTGGCATCATCTATAGAAAAGAAAACCCAACAAATCAAGGTCTGATTAGTATTTGTCAGTTTCTGATATGAAAATGCCCATCCTCAAAATTTAACAATCAGGTGTCTCAAATAGGCTTGAGCTGATTCCTTCATACTCCTGGTCATTTAAAAAAATCAGTATCTTGGTTAAAGATAGATAATTTAAAATTTTTTTCCCAGAGGCACTTTTGTTTTCTTAAAGCAAGGCTTTAAAAGATAGTTTACTTAGACACAGGACTTTAAAACTAAGGTTTTAAGTCAAAATTTAGGATGTCAGATTGACTTTTTCCAGATCTGCTGGACATCTGTACACAAATAATTTACTTTTTTAGTACTTCAGTTTATTACACTAAATGCCTAGTATGGTGGCTAGCACATAGAATGTACTTAAGAAAGGGTTATTGTTCTGGAACAATAAACAAAGTAGGGATAGGATCATGTGTCAATATTTGAGTGATTTGTGAAAAAAAACAAAACCATTTTTTTTTGCAAAATTACCTAGAAATTGAAGTGCATAGGAGATAAAATAGAACCCAAACTATCTGTAACTGTTTTTTAAAGTCCATTGCATTTCTCAGAGGAGGCTGATTTTCCAGTGGAGTTTTCTTCCTTTCTCTTTCAGAGAATTCTGGGGTTTCTTATATCAGCCAGAATTTGATATCTGTTAAGAGGCATCCTGACAAAGATACAGTTTTAGTTTATTTTGTTCTCCATAAAGATATTTCTAATTAATAGTTATTTGGAAATTATTAATAGGCATGGAAGGTTCCTCCTAAAAGATAAATTTGACAAATTAATTATAGAGAATTTGCTGATAAGTAGATTGGCATTGCTGCATTGCTTACTTGAGTGATTGGAAATGGGTTTTAAGTACTTATGCCCCTAAAAGCTTTCTTGCTAAAAATTTTCATGAACATTTAATGTCCTTAAGCAGGTACAATTTTCTTGTGTTTTCTAAGAATTGATTTAAGAAAATATTTAAATTAGTGACTATCATGTGCCCTGTTAGGGAAATACATACAGATATAATACTTTAGGAGAACCAAAACTGTGCCCTATAATTTAACTGTACTAAGTATTTATGGAGAAATTTTATTGGTTTTTTATATATATAGATGTCTACTTAAGAGAGCAATATATTTTATGTGATTTTTCTTGGAGATATTTTCTATGTAATCTAATAGATTATTCATTTAGGAATGTGAATGTGAATATTTTTTACGTAGACTGAACCTTATATTGTTAAAATTTTTCAATCCGAAGTTTTTAGAAGCTGGTGAGACAAATACACTGAACTTACAAATGGATTAAGTTGGATTACCAACAATAGACCTAATTGATAAAAGTGATTTAATATATGTTGTGTTAACACGTTAAACCCCCAATTCACTAATCTCCTATGGAAATATTGCTTTGTAGAGTAAAATCCAAGGAGAAGTTCTGGGATTCCAGAGTGAATTTGTACATTCCTTTAGGGCATTTTTGCAAGGGAGGTTGTTGTGTTTTAAAGGTAGTTGATAAGAGACCTGCACCACCAACCCCAGACCTGCACCACCAACCACCATCATGCATTAGTCTATAGAAGGTATTTGGGTGTATGTACTCCTGTACCACTCTGTACCACCATTTAGGCAAGGGAAATTTCTGACCATTTGCAGCATACATTATAAATCAGGATGTCACTACCAGACAATCAGATTTGAACATTCCATGCACAAAGTAGCCTTTATCCCCAAGGAATAGATCACTTAACTGTGTTTATGTGACTGTCGATATGCCTTTCGTTTACATGAAGTCAGGATAATGCATTGTTTATTTTTTCTAGGACTAGGTGGCTATGGTGTATATTTACCTAATTTTTGGTTGAGTTACAAAATAATTGAAATTGGTAATTCATCATGATTGGTAATTAACCCATGGTGGGGGATATAAGAAATACAAATATACAAATACCAAAGAATCAACCCCTCCTGTAAGGAGACTCCGTAAGGAGAATGTTTTTTGAGTCCTCTCCAAGATGTTTCTGTGTTAGTTGCTTTCTTTAAAATTCCCTGCTTGGCACAATATGCTTAGGGAGGTCCTTGGCTAGACATTTGGGCTAACTACAGAGGATTTACTTCTGCCAAATTAGTGCCACTTGCTCTAGAAGTCCTATGAAAAATTTAGATAAATATTTGTTGAATGAATGAATGGATGGAGGAGTGGATTTTTAGTCATCATTCAATTTATATTTTCTTCACATTATTAAGAAGGCATGGGGATGCTGCTGTCTTTAGGGAGAAACTTGTATCTTTTGATAGATCCCAAGTTAATTTGTCTTCCAGAAAAGAATTGGGACCTAAAGTTGATGGAAGATAACTCAAATACTTATTTAAGGCTTATTTCTTCAATGATAAGAATGATGTAGTTCTATGAATCTGGATTTTAAAATGATGAAAATAGGAAATTTAAAAAATTATGATGGTAGCAAATGGTTTTATTTAGAAGTCATATTCTCAGTTATGTTACCCACAATGATAACTTATCTTATGAAAAATGTTATTTTGACTGCTTAGTGATTTGTCTCCAAAGTCTTCACCCATGTGTTTATGCTTTAACAATACTGTCTAGTCATCATATATGGGAGAATTTGCTATAAATGTTGGAGAATTTGGTATAAATGAAGGGGAGGGGTTTTTATAATAGCAAGAATAATATAGTTGATTCCCAGATTTATTTTCCCTTTTTGACTTATGTAAGACTTTAGATTTAGGGTTAAAAGAGACCTTAATAACCTACCACCTCATTTTACAGAGGAGGGACCAAGCCATAGGGAGATATATTTCCACTTGGGACAGAACTCATCCCTGTCACTCTTACCTTACCTCTACTCTGCAATAGATTCTGGAAGGTTATCATGCTATAGTTATATAATCCTACTCTCTGTATATATGTGTAATGAGACTGGAGAAGGGACAGAAAGGAAAGGACTTAATTTGAATTTAAAGGATTTAAAAATTCAATTTAAATTTGACTTGAAATCTTACTTGCTCAAGAAAGTTTTTCTCCTTTTTTAAAACAATACAGTTTAGTAGAAAGAGCATGGGGTTTAATTGGATTTTCAAATAGAGGGATATGGATTTTATTTCTGACTCTACTACCCATATCTGCTTAACTTTGGACAAGTTACTCTATCTCTACAGTTTTGTTTTCTCATTTGTAAAATAACATAATATTTGCTTTACTTACCTCACAGGACCATTGTAAGAAACATGCATTGTGAATCCGAAACCAACATTCATACATTGTTGGTTATTATCATTTCATGCCTTTGAGAAATAGAATGGGATTGTGATGCAAAGAGGTCCAAGAAAATTTCATCTTTTTTTAAATCATATCTTGAGTGTTTGATTAGTTTTCTCTTTCTTTGGGGTGTTGTGTTACAGCATGTGACAGTGGGCAGTTCCGCTGTGGGAATGGTCGGTGCATCCCTGCACATTGGAGGTGTGATGGAGCCAAGGATTGTTCAGATGACACAGATGAAGCAGGCTGCCGTAAGTGAGGAGTGAGCATGGAGGAGTAAAGTTGGGCATGAAAATTCATTTTATTAATGTAAAAAGTTTGGGGGTACTTAAAACTTTTCCCCATATTATTTAATGTATTTTTTCTAGAATATTTTTTCATGGTTACATGATTCATATTCTCTCCCTTCCCCCCCTGGAGCTGACAAGCAATTCCATTGGTTTATACATGTCTTATTACTCAAAACCTATTTCCATACTATTCATATTTGTAATAAAGTAAGCATTTAAAACCACAATCCCAAATCATAGTTACTTAAAACTCTGATATACAAATAGTTCTATAAATGGAAAACTCTAGATGCTAGTTATGGAATTCATCTTTTGACATGGTGGAAATGGGCATCACTTTACTCCTATTAGGGAGTGAAGAATATTTTCATCATTCTAATATCTATCCCCTGGCCATGTGCCAGAAACCCAATGCACCTTTGAAAATGTTCCTGAAGGTTTTTGGAAGCAGACTGACAGCAATTTTTGTTCATTCATTATGAACATCTTGTCTACCAAAAGAGAAAATCAAGAGTATTGATAATTTGATGATTACAGCTCCTGGCCTAAATGGAAATCTATTTTTACACAAAGAGTGTAAAATGGTTTGTTTGGTGTACCACAAAGGAGCTATAGAAACTGGTGGTATGACCATGTGTTAGATTTTCTTTCTCAATTTAAATTTAGTCACCTGTAATTCCTCACCATCCTTCTTTTACCTCAGGTATCAACAAGATAGCAGAAGAAAGGCCTGATTGAGTCTTAAATTGTTGGAGGAACCATGGTACAACAATGGAATTCCTATTATATTAGTTGGGAGTGGCTGAGCATAGGACTATGGGGGAATATCTCATACCATTCAGCCAGCAATTCCCTTATAAGTGGTACCATTTTATCTGTCCATTTAGTTAAAATTAAGGTGGAACAATTTGGAATCCCTCCCTGCCCAACAGCAATAAGGCAGCAGTACTCTTCTTTGAGACAATACTTCTTCATTATAAAGTTAATTTAAAACTAATATAAATCGATAGTTTAATCACTTTTTAAAAGTGTGAAATGAGGGTATTTTTGTGTGTTATGTCTAACTTTTTTCTTTCATATATTTTAGAAACTGACTAGGTCAAGGAAAAGACCATTTATTTGGTTGTGAAATAATGGAGTTGGATTTAGTGATCTCTGAGGTCCCTTCTACCTCTAAATTATATGATCTATGTTCTTATCTTGGAACTGTAGACTCTCTTGTACTGTGTTGCTATACCTTGCACCTAAGAACATACTATAGAGTTTTATGCATATAAACTTGTTCATATAACTTATGCATATGAACAAATGTTCATTTTTAAACTCCTTTTGGTGAATGTTTGGTATGCTAAGTGATTTTCTGGTTTGTTCTAGCTCATCCTTCTTGTGAGGCAAGTCAGTTTCAGTGCCACAGTGATGGAGAGTGTATCCCTCGTGCCTGGGTTTGTGATGATGAAGAAGACTGTGATGATGGGTCAGATGAACATCAGCAGTGCCGTAAGTACTGACATTGTTTGAATAGGATAATAGGGTCATATAAATTTACAACCACTGGGGATCTTAGAGATCAACTAATATCACCATCTCATTTTACATATGAAGCATTAAGGTTGAGAGACATTAATGATTTGTTCAAATGTACAGAGCTAGTAATCGGCAGAACCATGATTTTAACCTAGGCCTTCTGACTCCAAATCTGGGACTCTGTCTACTGTTTCATGAATGAACATAGAATGATATTCTAATATGTCATTGATATAATACATTTGATCTAATTTTTGTTGTTGATCTTGTTCAGGTATGTCTGACTCTTGGTGTCCCCATTTGGCGTTTTTTTTGGAAAGATACAGGAATAGTTTGCCATTTCCTTATCTAGCTCATTTTACATATGAGAAAACTGGGGCGAATGGGCAAAAAGCGATTTACCCAAAGTCACATAGCTAGCAGTATCTTTGCACAAAGTCCCCAAATGGAGTCATGAAGAGTCTGACAACACTGAAATGACTGAGTCATATCCTGTGCTGGATGATCCAGAAACAAAGTAAAAGTAGAAGTGAATATGACCATCACTTCTGCTTGGAAAACTGAGGTTGTGGAATATGGTTTAGAAATCTGGAACAATATCTTCATTTCTAACCTGTCAATGTCCACACTAGAATATGGCAAATAAATTGTATGTGGTTTTAGGAAAAGGCAAAGGTAAGATGACAATTCTATTATAAATAATCAGCCTCCAAGAAATAGACTAAGTCTTTGCCTCACTTGTAGTTATGTTTAAAAAACTGTACTTTAGGGTTCTAAATTATGCTTCCTTTTCTTCTTTAATGAGCATTCCACCAGATCAGATTCTGAAGCATAAATAATTGGATCTAATTTTATTTTTTTACCCTAGAAGTTCTTTAACCCAATAGGGTTTTATAAAATAACATAATATAATAATAAAATAAAATAACAGGAGGAGAAAGGGCACTGGTAAATAGGAGTAAATCATTCATACTTTTATGCACAGTTAAAAGGTTGATATTGATAGGCCTTTTGCATCTGTTTCTAAGGCTGACTTTAGCTATAACATATACTATAGCCTTTTGCTTCTCTCCTATAGGTAACTGGTTATGATTTTATTGGTTTAGGTATTCCCTCATTAACATAGATAGCTGTGCTTCCTGGTTAGTTGGCCTAACAGTTAGAGAACAGTTCAAGTTCTTTTTCTGACATATACTTGCTCTCATAGGATTCTAGCTCCAAATGGATATGTGACCTAGAGGGAAAAGGTCACATCATAAATAAATTAGAAAAAAATGGAAAAAATGACCCTATTATATCTGTGGTAGGAGAAAAGTTCATGACTAAATAAGGAATGGAAAGGATCATAGAAGAAAAAAATGATAATGTAAGTTTAATTAAAAAATCAATTACAGAAAATTTAAGAGTTTTTTTGCATAAACAAATCAAAGTTAAGATTAAACAGAAAACACTGAATTGGGAAAAATGCAACAGGTTTCTTTGATAAAGATCTCATTTATAAAATACATAAGGAAATGATTCCTATTCATAAGAATAATGCTAAGGCAAAGTCATAAGACTATAAGTTGAAGAACTGTTTCCATTCTGCATAGGATTTATATTGGTAGGCAACTAGGTGGCACAAGAGATAGAGCACCAGACCAAGAGTCAAGATGAAAGTATCAAATCCAGCCTCAAACACTTACTAGCTGTGAGACTTTGGGCAATTCTCTTAACTTCTGCTTGCCTTAATCCCCTGGAGAAGGAAATGATAAACCACTTTAGGATCTTTGCCAGACACCCCCCTGGACAGTTTTGGTGTGCTATGGTTCATGAGTTCATGATGAGTTGGACATAACTAAACAATAACAAAGTATTCCGTATATCACAGAAATCAAATTGGGCAAAAATAAAACAAAACCCAAAAAATCCCAACTCATACTGCAATTCTTCTATGACTTAGTTAATAACAATTGGCATTTATATAGTGTTTTACAAACATCTCATTTGAATTTCACACTAGCCTTGTGAGAAAGGTAATATAAGTAATAGCATCTTCAGTTTCTAGATAAGGAAACCAAAGCTTAAAGACTTTAAGAGACACAGCAAGTGTTGGGGTTGGGATTTGAATCCTAATCTTATTCTAATTCTATCATACTGTCCAGCCAGGCCAGGTTGCCTCTTTGGTCTTTGCAGGTTCCTCTGTCTGAAAGAGTCATCAACTAGGGGCTGTTCTAGTTTAGATTACATTTCACTAGAGAAGTCCTCAAACAAAAGTCTCATAGTCAGTCCATCGGGGAGGAGGTGTTTTGTAGCTTTTAAGGATCTGATAGAATTCAAGTTCTGCCAGCTGGCAGCTAGGTGGTACAGTTGATAGAGTGCTGGACTAAGAGTCAGAGACTAATTTTTCTGAGTTCAAATCTGACCTCAGACATTTACTAGCTGTGTGACTCTGGGCAAGTCACTTAACCAAATTTGCCTTGGTTTCCTCATCTGTAAAATGAGCTGGAGAAGGAAATGGTAAACCACTCCAGTGGTTTCTTTGCCAAGAAAATCTCAAATAGAGTCAGGTAGAGTCAGACATAACTGAAAATGTCTTAGCAACAACAACAATAGGGTTGATTCCATGTCACTAAGAGGCAGCTGAGGCAGCTAGGAGATGAGGGCAACTTCAATCCGATTAAAACATTCATTAAGCTCTAACTGGATAAAAGGCAGTGTTAGATTCTGGGAATATAAAAACCAAAACCAAGAGCCACTGCCCTCAAGGAGTTTACAATCTATGCAACATGTACAATGATAAATAAATAGAAGATTTGAGGAGGGAGAGAATGCTAATTATTAATGGGAGCAAGAAAAGCTTTAGAAGGTGCTGTCTGAGCTGAGCCTCAACGGAACTTAGGTGAAGAGAGTGCATTTTAGGCAAAGAAACAGCCTTTCTGAAGGTACAGGGTTGAGAGAAGTGTTGAATTTGGGGGAGCGAAAATAGGACAGTTTGATTGGAACATGGAGTGTGTGGAACCCAGTAGATGAAATAAGACTGGCAAGATCGGTTGGAGGCAGACTGTTGATGGTTTAAAATGACAAGCTGAGGAGTTAGGATTTTATCTTTGAGGCAATAGGTAGGCACCTCCAATTTTGGATTAGAGGAGTGGGATGGATCTATGCCTTCAGCAGTTAATGTCAGCCTTAGGGAGAATCAGTGCTACAAAAATTACTACCTAAACCTACTCATGCCCAAATAAATTAAAATCAATCACTGAGAAAAGTCCTATAATTTTTTTTAAAAAGTACTTTTAAACTCTCACCATTCTGGTGAGGGTTTTTCAGCAGTTTTGGTCCCCCGTGTTCTCCAACTTAATTACTTTATTAAGGTTTTCAGCAGCTTGCAAGGAAATTATGTAATTGGAAGATGCTGGAGACAGCTCTGTAGCTAATCTGCAGCTTTAGGGAGTGAGTGTGGGAATGAAGTAACATGGGATTAAAGAGCATTCACAAAGCTGATGGTAGGAAATATTAACAATTCAAGCACAGTACTTGTTCTATAAGGCAGGGAGAGGTTCTTAAATTCTTTTGTGTTATAGACCCTTTTAGCAGGCTAGGGAAACCTATGGAAGGAACCCTTTTAAGAATAATGATTTCAAATAAAAAAATAAAATGCAAAGTATTGCAAAGGAAATGAATTATGTTGAAATCAAAGTCATCAGTTATCAAAACATGGTTAAAGGAGTTTATATGGCCCAGATTAACAACACACATTCTAGAGTGTATTTATATTTAAGTCTTAATTATTTACAATTTAATTTCTATGATTCAAAGACTAATATTTTCTAGGGATTTTATAACTATGGTCTGGATTAGATGTGAGAGGTCAGGCTGTACATCTTCTGTATGTTCTGATTCAATCCACCAACAAGGATTTATTAGGACCCACTATATACCAGGCACTGTGGTAGGTACTATGAATTCAAAGACAAAAGAAAGGAATCCATACCAGAAGGAATTTACATTCAATTACCAAATATTGTCTGGACACACTATGTTCTTTATAAATATTAATGTATAAGGATGTTGCCCCACTTTGTGATATTATTTAATTTAGGTTAGGCTCTGTGTAGCTGGGAAAATCCCCATGATGCTAGGTTATAAGAAAGGATTTCTAAGGGGAGCAGGTGGCCTCAATAGTCGACATCTCTCCCCTCTAACTGAAAACTTGTAGAAATGTTAGTTGATTTGCAAGCTACCAGAAAAGGGCCTGCTTCCTGGAGGAATACAACTTGACTTTAATATAAGATTAGCAGATTCCTACTATATATCATGAAAAGAATTTTTCTGTTCACCATATGCATATTCTATAGAGACTAGGAATTTGTAATTTGCAATAGATCTCAGCTAATCTTCCCAGAGCCAATTTTAATGTCCATCAAGATTCTGGCCAGCAACTTAATGCAGTCATTGTCAACATCGTTGCTCCCGATCAAATAAAAAGCAGATGTTTTTTGATGGTTCCTTTGCATGGGGCCTGATTCTGTCCTTGGATGCATGCTGATGGAGAGCCTATTGACTCCTGGATGCATGTATGAAAGGTTGGAATTTGGCCCAGTACGTGGGAATCTTGTACTGAGTTAGAACCCTTTTTAGCCATGTCACTAGATGCCAAGGAGTCTTTTGATGAAGCAGAAAAGAGTTTTTTTTAAAAGAAAAATTCACATCAGATAAATTTGGTTTAAATCTAAGAATGTAGAAAATTTATTCCATCTTTTTATGCTAATGCTTGAGCTTTTGGCCAGACACATGGTCTATGCTTTGGGTCTCCTCCCCCCCCAAAAAAAACCCTCTCCCCCACTGCTGTGTAGGTTGTAGTACAGTGTGGGGGAAATGGTGTATGAGAAAGACCTTCATTTACAAGAGTGATGAAAGCTCCTAGCTGTCCTGCCTGGCCAAGGGTTGAGCAGGGATAGCTTTAGGCAGAAATTCATAAAAAAGGATTGTAGCATGGTTTTGAATTAGGAATAGCATTTATCCAACAACTATTGCATATTTAGGAGTTACCAATATTTATACCTATACTTCTGGAAAAGTGTAGGGATGGGATGGAAAATGCTATCACTGTTATCAAAGCTTACTTTTTATGAAGGAAATGTTATATACATACATGGTCACTAGTAACTTTATGTAGGTATTTTGTTGTTGTTCAATTGTTTTCAGTCCTGTCCAACTCCTTATGTCCCTTTTGGGATTTTCTTGGCAAAGATGCTAGAATGCTTTGCCATTTCCTTCTCTAGATCATGGTGAGGAAACTGAGACCAACAGGGTTAAATGACTTGTCCAGGGTCATATAGCTAGGAAGTGTTTGAGGTCAAATTTGAACTCAGGAAGATGAGTCTTCCTGACTCCAGGCCATGCAAGTACAAGTACACAAATGCCTTTGGATTTTGAAACACTTAGATTGATAATTGGGGGTATAGAGTTAATTTCTTAACTTGTCAGTCCATTACTTTCTCCTTATACCAGCCCTTTTCAGTCTCTAGAAGTAAATAAAAATAAATAAAAATGACTCTTCTTCACTGCTCCCTCAGGATTAATTACAAATTAGAGGGTTGCTGAAGATCTGTTTGCAAGATGGTAAATTTCCTTTTCATTCCCTGACTACTCTAGGAACCTGGTTATCTCAATTCTTGAACTCACTGAGTGAGAATCCTTCCCTCCCTTTCTCATGTTGGTTGACTCAATTTACCATTTTATAGTTGGCATGTTTCTGTGTGTGTCAAATAGTAGTTTTTGTTAACAAACTTTAAATTTAAATTTTGCTTCCCAGATAGCCATTATGACTCTTAAAGACGAAATATAGAACTAGAAGAACTTAAATAGTAGGAACAGGTAAATTTACGTCTTTTGGACAGAATTAGTAAAATGAAAGTGATTCTGACACTTGGATTAATTAGTTTGCTTTCAGACTTTCTTTAGAGTTCCTTGTTCTTACTTTTGGGAGAGTGAAAAGAGATCTCTTCAGTCTCAGGGGAGCAATTGGAAACAGATTTAGATTATTTAACAGGGGGAAATTAACTTCTTAACTTTCCTCAAATTAAGGCAATTGTAAACTTTTAAGAATTACATGTCCATTATAATGGGCAGAAATAAAACAATTTAACAATGCCTACCTTCTAACCTTTATTTGTTTAAATAGATAAAGAACCTGTGGAGCAAAACCCAATATAATTAAAGAAATGCAGAGTTAACTTTTCCGTGCTTAATTACGGGAAATGTGCCTGATAGAGATTTCACAATGTAGAATTCATTTTTAATTTTTTAATCTTTAACTTTTTTATAATGTAGAATTTTTTCAGATACATATTACAAATTAATTTTCAGCAACTAAGAAAACATAATTAACCAATTTGAAATTAATTATTTCAAATACTACAACTTTTGGGAAACATATTGTTTAGTCATAACTGATTCTTCATGATCCCATTTGAGGTTTTTTTTGGCAAAGATACTGGCGTGGTTCTACATTTCCTTTTTACAGATGAGGAAACTGAGGTCAAAAGGGTTAAGTGACTTGCCTAGGGTCAGACAGCTACTAAGTATATGGGGCCAGATTTGAATTCAGAAAGATAAGTCTTCCTGACTGCAGGTCTGATACTATCCACTGGGTCATCTAGCTATGCCACCTAATCAAGTCATAGATCATTAGAGTAGAATTTTCTTAATGTCCAAATTACCAAATGGAAAAAAATTATTAAATTTTGAGCGATGTATACCTGTGTATAAATTGGTTTTTTCCTCTTAAGAAGTTCGTTTCCCCACCACTTTTAGTACTTACTACCTCTTTCAAGGGTCTAAGAATCTTCTGGTATTTTCTTAGCAGAAAAAATGATTTTGACATCTGAGAATTTTTCCCTGCTGTATTCATGTGAAGCTCTATTTTTAATTGCCATTTGCTCTAGAAGTCTGAAGGCAGATGCCCTTCCCCAAAGAGAATCAAGATTCTCTTTGGAGAATTGATGAAAGTCATGTTCTTTCCTAAGCATTTCACTTATTTATTATTTATGAGGATAATTTTCTAATCTTAAAAGTGAGGGTAATGTAATTTTCCCTACCATTGTTCTTACCTCAGATGTGTCAAGTGAGATGCACTGGTATATAATAGGTAAAATTCCTGAGTCTCAAGTCAGAATGATTCCTCACTTCAAATCTGATCCTCAGCCACAGGTCTATAGCTGTGCGATCCTGGACAAGTCATAACTTCTCAGATTCAGTTTTTGCAATAGGAACTATCATAGCACCTATCTGCAAGGTGGCGAGGGTGGTGCTGTGAATATCTACTGTGATAATGAGTGTAAAGTGTTATCTGAATGTGAACTGTAATTGAAGTGCTTCTGTATCAAGCATTCAGATTCACCGGATGGTTTTACCCATTTTAGCCAGAGACAAAATTGGTCAAAATTTGTGATGCCATGCCCTTGTAAGCCCTTCCAGAGTTTGTTAGAGTAAAGTATGTGAAGCCCTTAAAGAGGTTCAGGAATCCTTCATTGATTAATAACATCTACTAAGTCCTTTAGTTTACCCTTCTCTGCAGTTATATAATTTTAAGAATTATCTCATGCAATGGGCAGAAATCAAACCATCTAACAATGTCTACTTCCCAACCTTTATTTGCTGGAATTGATAAGAAATTGTGATATTCAATATAATTAAATAATTACTACAATTATAAACATAAAATTTGTTATATGAAAACAATTATAAATAATTACTACAACTAAAGAAATTTGGCTTTTGTTTTATTTGATCCCCATTCTTGTCTACTTGCCTTTTACAGGGTTCATCACATGTAAACAGACATTAATTAAGCACTTCTAGGTGCAGATTTTGATTAGGTTCTAGGGTCGATACGTGATTCCTCATAGTAAGAAAGTTGTACTTAAACACAGATAATCACAATACAAGGCATTTAGGGGTGATAATGCACAAATACCTGTACATTGAGCTATAATTCACATCATTGCATGGTAGGCACATTAGTGAGTTAGAATACAAAGGGTTATATAGAATGTTAGAGGAAACTTGTTACCAGCTTGAGGTGGAGGGCAGTATTTGGGCTGACATTTAAATGATAAGGAATTTAATAGGTGAAGAGGGGAAGGAAGGGCAGAGCAGTGACCATAATTTATCTTTACCTTACACCCTGAAACAAGTATTGATGCTTAGTGAATGTAATCCAGTCTCCTTTCCCACATTTCCTTCTCCCTAATGGCCTCACTAATACCTGGCAAATATAAGGAGACGGGGAAGAATAAAACCCATTGGTCTGTATTTGGAGTGAAGTAGAAATTGAATGCCCTTTTCTTCTCTTTCCAGCTGGACGGACATGTTCAAGTCAACAGATGACATGCCCTAATGGTCAGTGCATCCCAAATGAATACAGGTGTGATCGAGTCAGAGACTGCCCAGATGGAGCTGATGAGAGAGGCTGCCGTAAGTCTTTCTCAATCATAGCATTGTATAGGATTTCCCCTCCCACTCCCCTTCGGTATTTTAATCAAATTTTAAGATTAAGGGGTTCGTTGATGGACAGAAATGGCTACAATATGCTTCTTGTTATCAAAATCTCGTGGCAGATTCTTAGGTGGATTAGGGTTGATGTTCTGATATGATCCCATTATTATAAGGCATTCTCAGTTTGTACTGCCACAGGACACTGAGTTCTAGGCTGTTGGAGTGTGTAGATGTTATCATTAAAATAATACCAGGTAACAACACCTTCCAGGGGGAAAAAAGATCACTGAATGCATTGAATAGTTAAAGTCCAGTGGAATTAATCTTAACTTTAAAAACATTTCTTTAATAAGATGCAGCCATCAAATGTCCCAATAAATTTCTTACATGTTCATATTCTGCAAAACATTGCTTCAAAAAGGTTACATTTGGAATTGAGTACCCCCTTATGTCATTGATATAGTTTTTATTGAGTATTATTCAGAGTCACCATTAAGTAGATGTGTAAGAACTGATTAAATCCTGTTTAAGTTTTTGATATGCAGAGGTAACAATTTGCTTTTTCTTTACCTTGGGATTTCATGGGTTCTAGACCCGAAGTCATATTAATTTTAATACTCAAGCCATAAATGGTACAAGAAACAAAGGTTTCCTTATATACTTTTTCTTACTGATGTTCTAATCTGCCATGTAATATCTTATAATGGTACAGTGATTCTCCATGATTTCAGTCATAGGTAGTTAAAGATATATTTCCTTCAAAGCCTGGTTTTCTCTGAATAACAAATTGAGGTTTTATGAGTTATCCATGATTCCAGAGGATTGATGATGAATCAGTCAGTCAGGCATTGTGCTAAGTTCTGGGGGTACAAAGAAAGACAAAACATGGTCTCTGCTTTCAAGGAGTTCACAGTTTAGAAGGAGAGACAATATGAAAGCAATTATGTATAAAATAATATATGCAGGATAAATTGGAGATAAATGATGGATAAATACATTGAAAATGTAGCAATCAGCTCTGTTGAGTCCCATTGCTGCCTTGTCATTTTTTGTTCTCTCTCCCCCTGAAACAAGATATATATATATATGTGTGTGTGTGTGTATATATATATATATACACATATATATATATATATATAAAATATAAACTTAAACTTGCAATTATAAATTAGGCAGCAAAAGTTCTAAAGATATCTGAAATCTGTACACTTAGCAAATTTAGATAAATATAGTGCAAAAACCAGAAAATATTCAGACATAAAAACTAAATGTTGCTGAGAGGTTTATTTACATAGATTTATAAAGGCACCAGAAATTGGACATCCACCCTATTGCTTGCACTTCTCTCTTTTATTTATACAAATGGATAAAAATAAATGATTAACCTTAAATGGCATTTTGAGAAAAAAAGACAGCTAATACAAATTATTTGGATTTCTTCATTGTGCATTACCTGTAGCCAACTCCAAAGTCACTAGTAACACCTCTTCACAACTTTGCCAGTGGACCATGGAATCTAAGGCCACTCTCTTCAAGGAAACCCCCCCAATGCAATCTGCTCTCATGACTTGGCATATAAGTGCCCTAGTTGCACCACAGTAGGCAAGGAAGGGAAGGAATTTTAGAAATATTTGAAAGAGAGGTAAATTGTAGGCTTGTTTGGTTAGAAAACATAAAACTTGCTGATGAGTATGACCAATGTGGAATTAAAAGAATCCATCTATCTGCTGTTTGATTATGGAATTATATACCATATAAGTTTGACCAGTATACACTATAGCCTTTATAAATATCCCTGCCAATGTGTAATAGGTCTGCTTTTAAATATGCTGTCTTCTCTTTCCCTTCCCAACATATTTCTTTAGCTTTTTTTTTTATTAACATGGGCACATTTAGTGAAAGTGAAGATAGGACCATATATACATACTGTGTTCATTTAACATCTTTTTAATATCATTTAACACCTTTATATGTTTTGATTTATGGTTGCAGTAAGAGAAGCAGAAGAAAGAAATACTGTAGAAGCATGCCAAGGGGAGATCCAGTCATGAAAGAGGGCAGGGCTTAGACCTTTTTTTTTTGTTCTTGGTTTGAAGTTAATGCATAAAATGTGTCCCTTAGCGTTATAGTCATGCCTACTAGATATAGCTTAGTTTCTTGATTTGAATTCATGAAATTTTGGGTTGAATATATTTTACAAACAAGCAGTTCCCTTCCACAAAGGGTTTATCATTGGTTGTTTCAGTGATGTCCAACTCTTTGTGACCCTATTTGGGGTTTCTTGGCAAAGATAATGGAGTTGTTTACCAGTGTTCTATCCACTGAGCCACCAAAAGTGCCACTTCATGGGTGGGGTGGTTGGAGGCTTAGGTAGTCATCTTCTTCATGAGTCTTGCTGTTAGTTCCCCCAAATTTCTGAGTCCAGAAACTGCCTCTAGTCTATCCTCCTAATTCCCCTCCACCTGCCACCCTTAATCAGGCTTAGGTAATGGGGGAAAAGAGGTTTTAAATTCCAGGGGACAGGAAATCAATAGAACGAAACCTCCAAGGAGAATGCAGCCCCTGTAACAGACAGAATGAATGCTACTGATGACCAACAAGAAAGCCTGTATTTTAACAAGGAGTTTATGTTTTCCTTTGGCCTTCCTAAATATCTACAAAGTGTTTGAAATCCCCAAAAACAATTAGCAGTATTCTTACTCAAATATAAGTCATTCTGGCATGTTGACCAGGAAAATAAAACCATCAATTTACTAAACTAAAAGGAAACTGTATGATTCTTGTGCAGCCCAAGCCCCTCCAATATACTAATTAAAGGGCCTGCAGCGACAGCATTGTTAGGACGTTTATCTTGGTCTCTGCATGGCATTTTTCCTTGCTGTTAATCCCATTAGCAGTAAAAAGAACATGGCTTTGAATCTTTCAGTCCCATTAAAAAAAAACACAACAAAACGGACACTTTGCTTAATATCAGTTGGCATTTTGTAGATGACTAGACTATATAATAACAAAACCAAGTCAAAAGGAAAAAAATGGAGTTTTTACTTCTTTTCCATCTTTAATTACCTTGTAATTTATAACACTATAACATTATATATTATACCATATTATATAACATTATAACATTAATTATAATATAAATAATTATATTATATAACACAATATTATAATATAACATATATTTTAGCATATTATAACATTAATAATAAATTATAACATATATTATAACATAAATAATAAAAAAGTATAAAATCAGTGGCCCATTCGTCTACAGACTAGATAAAATAACCAAACACACTGAATTGTACATATACTCTTCTACCTGATTTCTTTTCAAGGATAAGCTCCTTAGTAGGATCTGAATATTCCCACCTTCCATAATCTTCTCCTTTCTTACTCTATAAGCCATTTCTCCCTCTAACCTACTATAATTATTAACCATTGTTTTCTTAATTCTTTATTCTTCATCATTATCGCCCCAGAACAAAGTCATCTCCTTGTCATCCTCTTGTTCTCTTAGTTGCATCTGATTCTTTTGTGACTCCATTTTGGAGTTTTCTTGGCAAAGATCCTGTAGTGGTAGGCCATTTCCTTCTCTAGCTCATTTTACATCTGAGGAAATGGAGACAAACAGGGTTAAGCGATTAACCCAGAGTTATATGGCTAATGTCTGAAGCCAGTTTTGAATTCACAAAGATGAATCTTTTTGATCCCAGGCCTGATACTCTAGCCACTGTGCACTTAGCACAGCCCATATTTCTGTAGAAAGGAGTAACCCTTTCTATATATTTTTCAACTCTTTTTATCACTGGTCTTTTTTCCTCTGCCCCTTCTCCACTTGACCTATTGAGTATCTATTCTATTATGAGCAAACTCCATCTTCTTATTATCATTCTTCCATTAACTCTGGGAAATGTAGTTTTTCTTTTGATATTACCTGTTTCCTCAAAAGTTTCATTTTCCCACTCTTTGCAATATATAGGGCAACTTCATTCACTCTCACTGATTCAATTTTCTTGGGTAAAGATGACTCCCAAATTTGTAGCTTCTATTCTGACCTTTCCTCTGAGTTCCAGCTTTCCATGTCCAATTGCTTAATGGATATATTCATTAGATTACCTTATTGACATCTCATTGACATTAAGCAAACCCCAAATTGGCCTCATCCTTTTCTCCCTTCTCTAAAATACAATTGTCTCTCCTTAGCAAAACCAAACCAAAACAAAACAAAACAAAAACCCAAACCCAAAACAAAAACTCAAACAATAACAAACCAGGAACAGCTCCTGCTTCTGACTTACCTAATTTTGTTATTAGTACCATCATTCTCCAAATCATTTAGTATAGAAAACTTAGAAGTCCCTATTGGATCCTGCCTTTCTCTTACTCCTTCCCACATCTAAGTCATCCAATTTTCCCTTTGTTATATCGCTCACATCCATTTTTTCCTTTTGATTCCATTGGCCACGTCCCAGTTCAGGCTTTCTTTCACCTATACGTCCAACATTTCCTCCCTCTAATCAATTTTATTTGTTGCTATTATATTAACCTCTGAAAGCAGAATGCTGCTTCACTCACTCTCCAGCTTATGAAGTTTCAGAGAATCCCCAATGAGGACTGACTTTACAGTATTTCCCTTTAAGTACTTTACTCTCTAATTAAAACCAACCTTTTTTTTTTGGTTGTTGTTGAATAGTTGGGTGGCTCAGTGGATAGTTGTGGGTCTGGTACTAGGGAGATTTGGGGTTCCAAATCAGCTCCAGACACTTACTAGTTGTGTTTCCCTGGTCAAATCACTTATAACTCAACTCTATTTGATTCAGTTTCCTCAAATCCATACCAGTATCTTTACCAAGAAAACTCAAATGAGGTCACAAAGACTCTGACATGATTTTTTGTTTCTAAATACATCTGATTTCTAGCCTCTATGCTTTGATTTACATTTCCTCAACCCAAAATGCTTTTCTGTTGCACTCAGATTCCTATCTCCTATCTCCATCTATTGAAATCATACTAAATTTAAACTTAAACAAATTAAAATTGATTAATGTTAATTTAAATTGCATCAAATCCTATCTCCTCTATGAAGCCTTCTCTGAAATCACCCCAAAACACATGTTCATGTGTGCACACACATACATACCGGTTAAAATAATCTAATTATCCATAACTGAGGTTCAGTAGCATTTTGTGCTTTCCTTATAGATTCATCATTGTAGTTTGATTAATAGTTTCTTAGGCAGCTGGGGCAAATAGTGTGGTGGCCCTAGAATTAGCAAGACCTACCTCTGACACTTCTTAGTCATGTGACCCTGGGCAAGTAGTTCAGATCTTTTTGCCTCCATTTCCTTATCTATCAAGTGAATTGGAGGAAGAAGTAGAAAATCACTTCAGTATCTCTGCCAAAATAATCTCAAACAGGATCATGAAGAGTCAAACACAATCAAAATGACCAAACAACATCAATAACAAGAAGCTATGTGTCCCCAGACCTCTTAATTTCTGGGTCTCAGCTTTCTTATCTCTAAAATAAGAAGAATGGGTTTGGTGACCATTGAGGTGCCTTCCAGTGTTAACATTTTATGTTTCTGGGATTCTGTGATGGCCAAATGAAATTTGTTCTTATATTCCATGGGCAAAAATACATTTTCTGGCAGTTCAGTAGCTAAGAAGAGAGTTGGTGCTCCAAGTGAGTCAATGAGATGAAAGGACTTAAAATTTTGTATGTATATATATATATATATATATATGTATGTAACTATATATGTGTATACACACATACACAGAGTGCTGGTCCTGGAGTCAGGAAGACATATTCCTGAGTTCAAATCTGACCTAAGATATTACTATCTGTGTGATCCTGGGTAAGTCTGTTTGCTTCAGTTTCCTCATCTGTGAAATGAGATGGAGAAAGAAATGAAAAACTACTCCAATGTCTTTACCAAGAAAACCCCACAAGAGGTCACAAAGTTAGACATAACTGAAAACAATTGAACAACTATATATATGGGTGTGTTTATATACCTACATACACACAATATATCACATGTAATATGCTACATGTAATAAATAAACATATATTAAATGATTACAAGTTTTGTGTCTCTGTACTAAGTAAGCACTGAGGATACAATAAAAAAATAAATCATGGAAACAAAGCAAAACAAAATCTCCGCCAAAACCCAAATCCTGCTCTCATGAAGCTTACATTCTAATAGAGGGAGATGTCATAAATTGGAACAATGAAGATAAAAACAGAACAGTAGATAGAAAGTAACTTTAGAAGCTACATATAAATTGAGACAAATAAAATCCAGGATTCTCAGAATCATAGGCTGCCTGAGAAGCCATTATGTGCATAAGGGAGAGCCTGTATGGATTTGTGCATGCACAAACACACACACACATTCATAAGAATCCTGCCTGGGTTGGTTGGTACTTTTGCCTTTCTGTATAGGAGTGCATTGGCTTAGATAATAGCTAGTACCTAGTGTAATGCCTTTTATGCATACACATAGATGCCACCTATCTCCGCTGCTCTCTCAGTGGATAATTATTAGATTTGCACTTGCACAAATATTTCTGATTCATTATTATAAGCTCTTTCCCTTTCTGTCATTTTTGCTGGGGTAATAACAATTATCCTCTTGGTTCCCAGCATCAGGGGGCTTGAGCTTATTATACTTCTAGTTATTTTTAGAAAATGACCTCACTTTTGCCCTGTGGAAGTTAGGGAACCAATTTTCAGGCTCTTAGGGAAGTTTTTTTCTGACAAGCTCTGCCCAACTAGATCTCTGAGGTTCACTGTGTCTTCTAATGCTCAACCAAGCTGTATCATTGATGTCTTAAACATAAACATATCTATCCTGGTTTCTCAAAAGATGAAATGGGAGCATTTGATTTGTGGTTCCATTTGAAATGTTTGTGTTCATCTCTGATCCTGGATTATATTGCTCTTCTATGCTTTTTTTTTTTAGTTTGTTCCATGGTTCTCTCTTTTCATGTTCTTTTATAAGCTTATATGGATGCTTTCTATCTTAGATTCTGTTACTAGAGGCAGAGTGCTTCAGAAATAACATTTGAGAATGATATCTCTTTCTAATATATGAAAACTATAGGGAACACTCACTAAAGTCTCTTTCCTTTCCCTGGTATTCTGGAAAGCTAGACTTGAGGTTCTGTATGGTTTCTAGGTTGAATCGAAGCAACACTTTTGGAAGAGGTATGATGAAAGCTGTTATTACTGGACTTGACAGTAGCCTTATGAGCTTCCTGAAGTAGAATGAGAAGAGACTTGAAAATGGGGAATTTACAGAAATGAATTTGCAAGGAGTTCTCCAAGCCTCCATAGTGTTGGAATCATGGAAGTAGAGCATAGGTAAACAACCAATGTAACCGAGTAAGAAAATATTCTAAAAGTTATTTGGTTGTGTCTGACTCTTGTGTGATTTTGTGAACTTTTGTCTATGGGGTTTTCTTGGCAAAGTTTATTGGAGTGGTTTGCCATTTCCTTCTCTGGTGTGCCTCCATTTTACAAATGAGGAATGAAGGGACATAGGGGATTAAGTGACTTGTCCACTACTGAGTGTCTGAGGTCAGATTTGAACTCTAATCCTCCGGTGTGTTAGCTTGGTGTGCTAGTCAGTGTACAACCTAGCTGTCCTAATGGCATTTACTATCATATTATATATGTTTAAATATATAAGGATATATATATATATATTCTATAATATATACTACTCATATATATTATAGAATGCTATTAGGGGCAGTGTGGTGGCTCAGTGGATTGAAAGCCACTACAGATGGGGGTCCTGGGTTCAAATCAGGCTTCAGACCTTTTATAGCTGTGTGACAGCTTTTCTGCCTTGGAATCAATAGTATCTCTTCTAAGTCAGAAGCTAAGGGTTTAAAAAAATAAGAAAGCTGTATGTCCATAGCAATATTTTTATCTTCTCTTGCTATTGCTTTCCTTGCTTATTTCCTACTCTCTCCTTACTGACTCCTTGGGTTTGCCAATGATACTAATTGGACTTGCATAGCTCAGTTTTCTGACTAACAAGGTTGTTAAATCCCCAATAATGAAAGTTCTGCCTCCCCCCACCCCCTTTCTCTGACTCTCATCCCATCTCTGTGATCTTTCTCCTGTGCCCTTTTCATTTCACTAATTTTCTTCTCTCCCTGCTATGTATCTTCGTTAGCCTATTCTTGACCAGTGGTCACTTATTTCTAAAGTTGGTAGTACTCAGGGGCTGAGCTGCTGGCCAGCAACTGTCAGGTGGGAAAAGCTTTCCTTGGAACATATTAGCCTGCTCTAGAGCCAGAGTAAATAAAAAGGATAACCTGAGAGCTATAAATAGAGAAGAGTGTTTTTGAATTAGATTTCCCTAAGCATATAACTCTGCCTATTTCATACCTTTTGTCTGGACCTTCTTTATCTATGCAAATCTGTTTAGACTCAACCTCTTTCTTGAACACGTCTGCTGTCATTTTTATCTTCTTTTGGCCATTTTGCTGAGCATTGAGGACGAAACTACTTGAGAGTGTGACTGCCTGATTGTTGAATGCTCTTATTCTTACTATAGATGTCTAGCACTTGGTCCTTTTATAGTACATTAATATGTCTTTTAGTTCATTGTTCTGCTAAGTTATTTATATTTAGAGAGGGTAATGAGGTTCCCAAACCAACTCTTCAACAAATACTTCTATGTGCAGATAGCTGTCTTAGGCAATATTGCAAAAATTAAATAATACTGTCCCTGTATTCAAAGAATTTGCTAGACTTGTAGAAAGACAGAAATATAATACCAAAATAAGACATGATATATAAGGCCTTATTATAAGTTCTATGTTATAATATAGAATTACATATACTACCTAATTATGATACCAAATTATAATATAATTACATATTATAAGTTCTCTGAAATAATTATTTTACTTTTGGTTATGAATTTTAGTTTCTGATTTTATGTAGAAAGAACAGAGTAAACTTTTTATTCTTCCTTAGTCATATAAGCTGTCATTTTAAATGAGTTTTTTAAACCACAACTAGATTGCCAATGCCAAAGCTAATAGAAGAAGGAAGATATAGGTACATGCATGTAAACATTATGTGTAGTACAGAAAGGCAATTACCATAAAGAATCATGTGAAATTTAAAATCTAGACTAGGACTACTTTTTTCTTTGCTGTTTGTTGTAAGGAATACCTGTGTTTAATTACCATTTTAACAAGGATGTATAAGGCTTACCAGACTTTGACCTTGCAGGAAGAATGAAACTATAGCATGGAGCTTAAAAAAAACAACAATCCCCAAACAAGTTCCAAACTTGTCACAAACTATTAAGTGAAATGGAATGTGCACCAAGAGTATATTTTAATAACTACATTAATATTGTTGAATTGTAAGGCATAACATTTTACATGAACATCTATACTCTAAACTTTAAAATTTGTGGATTAGTGACTAAAATCCTTCTGAATTTCACATGAGAAAATCCAGGATAAAGACCTTGCCTGTTATTCATGTGTATATTCTAAATGAATCCATGTGCATTTCCCCCTGTTTAAAATTCTATGGTGCACTTCAGTGGCATGACAGATCTGTCTATAGAAAAAAAGTTACAATGCTTAGACTCAGTCTTGCCAAACAAACAAGCAAGCTTTCAGAAAGAGCCCAATGGGGAGGTAAGGGGATGGTAGCCCTCTCTTTCTTGGGCAAGAGAAAAGCTCATTAATTAACGCAATGTTTGAAGCAATAGGATGGAGGCTCAGCACAAACCCTACATAATTGGGTCCCCAAAAGGGAGACTATCCTTTTCCCCCCCAAATATTTGACTGAATTCATCTAATCTTGATACATAGCTTCAATGGAGCCAGAACCACATTTTTCGGTTTTCTATGTTGTATCTTCTCTGTGTGGGGCAAATCCTAGGCTAAGGCTTATGTGCTGGAGAGATCTGTGAAGGGTATGTATGTGTGTATGTGTGTGTGTGTGTGTGTGTGTGTGTGTGTGTGTGTATGTGTGTGTGTGTGTGTGTAGGGGGGAATGTGATCCCAGTTGATTGAGAGAGATTCGTTATCAGCATGGATAGAGACAAGAAAGCGTTCCATTCATTTGGCGTGTCAAACTGCTGACCTCTGACCATCACAAGACTTTGCCTGACGACACCAAGCAGGGCTTTGTTGTTTGTTCAGAGAATGAGCATGTCAGTAACCTTAAAGTCGTTTCAGTTTGGGCTGTTTTAGTTCGTTCCCTTTCTTTTTGATGGCATGGTCTTTCAAAAGGCAGGATTGGAGAGAACAAGAGACCTGCCAAACAAATTTGCCTCAGAGTCCCCATGTCTACAATCACAATCATAAATAGAGCTGCCAGAATCCAGGGCCTAATAAATTCCACTCTCCTCACAGCTTATCTCTGTGTGTGGGGGGTGGGGGGGGAAAGGGGGGAGACAGAGAGAGGGATAGAGACACAGAGAGATAGACACACAGAGACACAGAGAGAAAGAGAGAGGAGAGAAGGAGAGTGAGAGGGAAACGGAGAAGGAGAGGAAAAAGGAGAGGAAGAAGGAGAGAGAAGGGGAGAGAGAGGTAGAGGGAAAAGGAGAAGGGGAGAAGGAGAGAGTGAGCTTGAGTGTCCAAGAGTTCTCCACTGGCTGTGGTGGACTGTCTTTGATAATATTCTTACTCTGTGAGGAAGGAAAACTAGGGGGAGGGGAATCACTTCTCAGTATCAATTGATCTCCAAGATACCCAAAACTTTAAAGGGTGATTTTTGTGCAAAGTCAAGTAAATGGTTGTCAGGTTGACATTCAGTCATAATGCTGAGGGGGCACTGACAACTGAAGAAACATTTCGAAAGACACCACCACAACTGCAACAAATAGCAAAGCAAAACTTAATTGAGTAAATTTCTTACCTCTTTTCCTTTCCTTGAGCTCTTTCAGGTTACAAAGCATTTTCCTTAAAACAACATTGTAGGCAGAGATAGGTGCACAGTGGATAGAGAGCCTGGAGTCAGTGGGTCCTGAGTTCAAAAGTGAATTTAGGTGGACAGAGCCAAAATGGTGGCTTAGTAGTAGTGAGCTGAGATAGCTCTGACAATCCTTCCAAACCAATCTTCAAAAGTGGCCTCGGATGCTTCCTAGCTCTGTGACTCTGGGCAAGTCACTTAATTCCATTGCTTAGCCCTTGTCCTTTTGTCTTAGAGTTGTTACTAGGATAGAAAAAGGGGTTTTTAAAAGCAACAACAAACACTGTAAGGAAGGTAGTATGCAGGGTATTTACAAATACAAATAAATATTAATATATACATATGTGTAATATGAGTACGATATATATGTACACACATATACATATGCATTTAGTCTAGATCTTTGATTTCACTGGGATGGGGAAATCTCAGAGAGAGAAGAACCTTGTGGCTCAACAATGACTCTGTGTAATCTTAGGGGGCTGTTTGCCTGGGGGTCCTAAGGTTAACTGGTTTGCTCAGAGTCACATAGTCTTTATGTGTCCAAGATAAGACCTTTGACTCCCAAGCCTGCTTTCTGTCCAGCATTCCATGCTACAAATATTATTATTCCCATTTTACAAATGAGAGAACCAGTTTCAAAGTGGTTGTGATTTGCCTATAGTCACTTAGCATGGGTGCCAGGATTAAGTTTAGGCCTTTCATGTTTCCAAATCCTTTATTCCTCAATTCTAGCTAAGATGTATAATCTTTTAAACTATTTTTTGGCATTTGTCTTTCTATATATTCCATAGTACAAAGAGTTCTTTACTATATTTATATATGTAAATAGGGAAATTTGTTTAATCTTGTCTCTTTGTAATTCCTTTTTTTGGATTTTCTTGGTAAAGATACTAGAATGGTTTGCCACTTCCTTCTCTAGCTCATTTTACAGATGAGGAACTGAGTCAAGGTCACATAGGTAGTATGTGTCCAAGGCCAAATTTGAACTCAGGTCTTCATAATTCTAGGCCTGGTACTCTATCCACCTTGCCACCTAACAGTTGCTCCAAATGCTGGATCTGACATATATTTAGCTATGTGTACAGTCATTTAATCTCTTTTAGCTTCATTTTTTTTGCATTTGTAAAAGTAGAAATAACAACCATACTGTCTACCTTACAGGACTATTAAGATGACCAAATGAGCTGAGTACTTGGCAAATCTTAAAAGTGCTTTGTAAATGTGAGCAGCTCATTTTTATAGATGAGAATTTCAAGCACAGAGCAGTTGAATCACAGATTCCCAGAGTGACAGACCTGGAAGAAATGTAGGGTTTATCTATCTAGCTTAACTGTGCCACTTTACAGATGAGAAAACAAGATCAGAGATGTGGTGGCATAACTACATCTAAGTTGTGTTACTTAGATCACACAATTAGTAAATAATAGAGTCACAATTTAAACCCAAGTTTACCTACTTAAAGTTCAGTGTTTTTAACACTAATGCCAGTGTTCCTCCTCCTGCTCTGTAGTGGTGGAGCTACATATAGGACATTTATAATAATGTTAATAATGCAGTGATACCATAATAATTCATACTTGTACAGGTCTTGACAGTTTTCAAAACATCTTCATATATGTTATCTCACTCTTCAAATTGCTTTATGATGTAGGATAGGCAATTATGCCCATTTTACAGATGTACCTCTGAAAGGTAAAAGGCTAGCTCAAAATCATGCAACTACCTACTCATATCAGAGTCGAATCTAGAACCCACAGCATTCTTGATCCCTAGTTTAATGCTCTTTACTTTGGACCACAAATGAAGAAAATTATTAAATAATTTTAAAAAAGGCTCTATGTTTGTTTTTTGGGTGTCCTTAAAGCAATATTAGGTCCGTTCCCTTCCTTCCTTCCTTCCTTCCTTCCTTCCTTCCTTCCTTCCTTCCTTCCTTCCTTCCTTCCTTCCTTCCTTCCTTCCTTCTCCTTCCTTCCTTCCTTCCTTCCTTCCTTCCTTCCTTCCTTCTGTCCTTTTTAAAAATTTTTTAAAAATTAATTAAATTAAATTAAATTTTTAATGATGGGGACAGGGGAAATGCTCAGGTCTTGAAAACATCTCTAAGCTGTAAAATATCCTTTAAGGCAGGGACTATTTACTTTATGACTTTGTATTTCTACTGCCTAGCATAGTACTTGATTTATGTCATTTGACAAATGTTTATTGAAATTAATAGACCAAAATAATTCTTTTTTTATTTCAATAAAATGGAAGGAAAGATGATCCTCTTAATTTAACTTTTGTATATTGAAAGACTGGTTCCAAAACAAGACAAGGGGATTGTGGTCATTTCTCTTAGATTTCAGTGATGTTTGACTTTTGATTCCCATCTGATACTAAAGCATCATCTTCCTAAAAGTCTTGTTTTTTTGAGAGATATACATTTAGTTGGAGGGTGATACTGAGAGGAAAGTTATTAATAGCTCTGGTTTAGTCTAGGCATGATTGAGCATGGAGGATGTAGTATTCAATACTGTTCCATGATATAGAATTTGATATTATTTAATCCTTTTACCAATGACCATTTTCTTACTTGCTTCATTATATTAAATTTCAATGTTATAACACATTGCTAGTTGTTATTGCTCTTTCACTCAAATTGTGTATTTAAAAATCATGCATATACTTAATGGCATGTATTCTATTTCTCTAGAAGAATTCAAGTTTCTTCAAGAAAATTTTTTCTTTCTTTTCTGTTTGCTTCTTTATATCCAAATGCTTGTTGATTGGACTGAACATATGTTTCTATTCTTTCTATAGAATATCCAGTCTGTGAGCAGCTAACTTGTGCCAATGGGGCATGTTATAATACCAACCAACAGTGTGATGGGAAAATAGATTGTCGAGACTCATCTGATGAAGTCAACTGCAGTAAGTATAATTCAGGACTTGATATGTAACTGACTCTCTTTTTAAGCATGGTGCATATTCTTCCTACAAGATAAAAATGATTAGATTCCTTATTATCTTGGTTTTTGTGGTAGAAATGAAATTAACGTTTTCCCCCTCCTTCCTCTCTTTGTATTCCAGCTCAGAGATGCCTGAATAGCCAGTTTCAGTGTGCCAACGGAGAATGCATCCCTCGATCCTTTGTCTGTGACCATGATGATGACTGTGGAGACCGGAGTGATGAACATGATTGCAGTATGATGATTCTGTTATTTTGGACCCTGTTATTCAAGGCTAACATTTTTAACCAATCTTTTCATTCATCTCAAACAAAAGGGGCATTAAGTTAGATGGCTTTTGGAGCCAGAAGATAATTTTAAAACTTTGCCAAAAGTATTTGTTAGCCATGATGGTATGACTCAAAGTCTCTTCCAAAGATAATCTACTATGGGGTGGCAGAAAGATGATGGACAAAATTTGTTTCTTCCCCAAAGTCTTCATTGTTAAATCTTCACATTTAGTTTTTATTGTTGTTTTTTGTACATGGGTGTATCATGGCCTAGGAAATCTAAATTATCCCATTTTCCAGGAATAGAGCCAACGTATTTCAGCATAGTATAAGAATGAAAGTGTAAAATGTACTTAAATACTTATGAACTGTGTTGGAATTGAAGATACAAAAATGAGAGACTTGGTAGTATTCACTGTGAGAAGGAAGGGCATGTGTGTTGTGTTTCAACCTTTTGTTAGGCAGGCCCTCACAGTTAGTTGAAAAGCCCTATCATTGAAAGTTGAGAGTCAATGAGGGAAATTCAGGGATAGATAGGGTATGAATGAATGAAAAAGCACTCACTATGTGCCAGGTACTATGCTTTGTGAGCTCCTGGAGGTCAGGGTCTATCTTTTTTTATTTCTTTTTGTATTTCCAGTGTTTAACAGTGCTTGGCATATAGCAATTAATGACATTTTAAAATTAACTTTAAGTAACATTAATAAACATTGATTGACTATTTTGTCTAATTTTCCACTACACACAAGGAATATTAATATAATAGTAAGACAAGCCCTGCTTTCAAAGAACTCTAATAGGGGAGACGAGATATTTGGAGGTTTTAGTTGTATATTGAATTAAATTGGCCCAGTGGCCCTTATGTTTTGGAAGCAAACTATGTGGTAGAGTGGTCTTCGTATTGTAATTTCCATGAATAAAACCATATTTCTTCCTGATGTTGAGCCATTTGGCGGTCTTGAGGATTTTGGTGATGAGAATTTTCTTTCATGCATCTTCAGTAGCTGTGGCTCCCAAGGAGGCCTTGTTACATATATTACTGTTACATTTACAGAAGCAGTTGCTAGATTGTCTCCACATGAGTTTCTATCCTGGAAGATGGCTACAAGAGTGTGCAGCAAGTATAACTGTTATTGATTAGGGAGGAAGGAAGTAGGGGGGAGGGTACAATTGATATTCCCAGGGTCTTTTTCCATAATAGTTGTTCTCATAGATGGTGGCTAAGGGGGCCAGGCTAGAAGCAGGGCAGATGTCCCTATTTTTAGGACTCTTAAACATAATATCTTGGGCTTTCTCAGTAGAGTAGTAGAAGCAAAGACAAAGAAGAGGCCCTTGACATGGGGGATCAGATAATAATGGCAACAAAGAGGTAATTTTCTAATTGAGAGTATACAAATGACAAGAACCTCATTGCCCGTGCTTATATAGAATGCAAGGATGATAGACAGAAAGTAAGAGTTACCTAACAAAATTTTTGAAATTTCAATAATTTACAGTAACTATTTCAATTCTTAGAGGAATATTCAAAGAATCTATGATTTTTTTCTATGTTGGGACTTTCCACTATGGAAACTCTTTCTATTACTAAAGATTGAAACCCATCTATGACTTAGTAGTTTCACAGAGTTTTCTGGGGAACCTAGATATAACCTAACTTATCCAGTATTACATAGCTAGTAAGTGTCAGTGGCAGGATTTCAAACTAGATATTTTTAATTCTAAGCACCCCACTCTAGTTAGTGTTATGCCAAGATACCTTTATCATTTTCATACTACATTAGAGATAATGCATCAGTAAATCAAGGAATCTTTTAATCTATTAAAGAATTGAACCAGATAGCCTTTAGAGCTATGATGTAGTGTCTACATCTATCCATGATCTATATCCTTCATGATCCTGTGATTATCAATATATTTTTAATGAATAAAAGGAACCCAATTCTTGCAGTCCATTTTCTTGTAAACCCAGTGGTCTTCTTATTATATGAATGGGTCAGCGAGATCCCAAGAGTGTTTGAGTCATTTGGCTTTGGAGCAGATTCCTTTTTCAAAAAGAAATAGTAATGACTACATTTGGGGTTGAAATCATTGATGAAATATTCTGTGCCAATATCAATCTTACTTTTGAATGGTCACTTCTCATTTATACAACTTATAGAACTACTAGCTCCTTCCCCAATTCTAGACAAATCTTCATGTGAATACCTCAGAGTCATTTGTTTTCATTCTTTCATCATTTTGATTAGGGAAATAAATGATTTCATCAGCTCTAGAAGTTCCAGTGGAAGGGTAGATCTTAGGTCAGGATAGATGTACATTTCAGTAGAAAAAAACATACTTGAGTCCATATAATTTATTATTTGTATCACCTTGGGCATGGCATTTTACTTCTGATTTTAGGATCATTATAAAATGTGGAACTTGGATGAGATGATTTCCAAGGTCCTGTCTCCTTTCAGATGTCATTAACTAATGATTCTAACTTGATTATACTGCATGGTTTATATCAGAGGAATGAAGTAGTTGTTCTCTCTTTTTAGATTATCAAACATGTAGAGGAAATTTCTTTACTTGCCCAAGTGGCCGTTGTATTCATCAAAGTTGGGTTTGTGATGGTGATGATGATTGTGAAGATAATGAAGATGAAAATGGATGTGGTGAGTAGAGGGCTTCTCTCCCATAGAACTTTTCCTGTGGCAAAGTATATTCTTTCAATGTAAAATGCTTTTTCGGGGTGTATCCTCTGTTTCCATATTAGAATTTACAGATATGCAAAGTTGTTCCTCAAGTAGAAGTTTGGTGGGACTGAGGTAATTCAATTATTGGAGTGATAGCAACAGTGGCCTGGATATTTTAGAATTCAAAATGTTAAAAAATGTTAAAAATTGTTTTTACATGTAATTGGGCAAAAATGAAATGTTATTTAAAAAAGAAAAACAACTTTGACAGACTTAAGAATTATGATCAAGATTCAAGAGGGCCAGTGATAATGAAGCATGCTTCTCATCTTTTGATAAGGAGTTATTATACTAGAGGTACAGGATAAATAAGACTTTTTTGGACATGGTTAGAGCGTATATTTGTTTTGTTTAAATATGCTAACTAGTTACAAAGAAAGAATAACAATGGTCTGGACAGATAGCAATGGAATGGAATGGAAAAAATCATATTATATTTAAAAAGGTTGAAATTTCATATATATAATCAATTGGATAAATTTCCTTGCTGCCATTAAAGCATATTGGAAAGATTTATTCCTTACACATCTATACCATCTTTTCTCCCCCTATAGATTAGGTACATACTAACTTAATTCAATTTTACTTAAATATGTATTAAATATCTCTAGCCCAAATAACATCTGGGACAGCCTTCTCCCAATTCTGCTTTCAGAGAAAGACTCTTAGTGTGTTAGGTATACCACCAAGTGTTCCAGAGGTAATTATCTAGTGCCATTGGCTCAAATCTCTTATGTGCTTCTTCCCAAGAATATCAGTTGAGAATTAGCTTACTTTTCCTTAAGGGTATTTACTATGGTATTAGTGTGAGAACAGTTTGTACAAAATATCTCCCTACAAGTCTGTGACATACTTTCCCAGAAGTAGTACATGAAGAGTCTGGAGGAAAGAGGGTTCAAGCTTAGAGAGCACATGTGGGAATGGAACTTAATCATAGTTTTTAGTTGCTAGAAGTCCTTTTCTCTTATTTTTAGAGTATTCGGGAATAAGTTCATCATACTCATTCCTCTAAGCAAGGTGAATCTGTCCAGTGTATTCTTCTTTCCTGATGCAAACACTACTTCTATAGTTGCAGTTCTAGGGGAATGATGCTAGATGCAGTTAGAAGAGGAGAACCCCCTAATCCTCCAGACCCCTCAAAGTTTGTAAGGTCCTCCTCTGATGGGAAGGTTGGGGATAAGAAAGATACTTAAAGCCAAAGCTGAATATTATGTTTATTTCAGCCTTTCAAATAAATTGGTAATTTAGAGATGGGTTTTCATTGAGTTTTGTCAGATTATCCAAACATGATTCTTGGGTAATGCCACTCCAGCTTGAAGGATTTCCCCCCCTTACTGTAAAACCTATGATCTCACCTAGGTAAAGTGGGTTTCAATCCCATTCTTATATACCTACTCCCTTCAGGCTGGACTTTTACCAAGTTTTTGCCCTATGTACTTTTTAATCACTTGGAGAGATGCTTTGATATTCGTTATAATTCTAAAGCCCTATATTTGTTTTCTTTCATCAGGAATACTAAAGTATTTCAGACAGTCCTGATTATGCGGCTCATTGTTTAAGTTAGAGGTGTCAAACATAGGATCCCAATGCTCCCAGGGAGCTAGAACTAGATCAAAATAGAATTGGGAAATATTTAACAAAATAAAAAATATATCTAAAACACGGATAACTTTACATTTAAAAATTGTCAATATGTGACTGGCAGGAATCTGTATGTATGTATGTATGGATCAGCAGTCCCTTTTTCTTGTTGTGTTTGACAATACTGGTTTTAAGTAAGTAAATCTTCTGGGGAGAGAAGAGAAGAAAGAGAATGTATTGCAAGTGGATCATGCAAGTTCATGTCCTTTTCTAACTACTTGATTTTGGACCATTTCCTCAACCATTAATGTCTCCATCATAAAACTACACAAGGGTAAGAGGAGGAAGTTGAACACAAATTAACCAGTTTTGTTACTTATTAGTGCTAATGAAAAGTTAGTAGAGGAACCAATTTAAAATATGGGACAAACATGATTTATGGTTTTGTTTTACGATGTGATTCATAGCATCTCATTACCCTGGACTAAAAAAAAAGAAATTGACTTTACTTTTCCGGTGTAAAAATACTCAGCATCATCTGAAATGGTTTGCATTTTTTTCTTCTCTTCTGTTCAGAAAGTGGTCATCATGAATGTTACCCAGGAGAATGGGCTTGTCCAGGGTCTGGACACTGTATTCCAATTGAAAAACTTTGTGATGGGACATCAGACTGCCCTTTTGGAGGAGATGAGACCAATGTGACTGCAGGCAGACACTGTAGTGAGTATGACAGGTGTCAGGAAGATTTCTTGGGCAACAATGAAGAAGATGATGAAAAGTTGGGTTCAAGAAGATTACTTGACAGTAGACAATTAGGATAGTAAAGGGAAGAAGAGATGAGGGTGAATAGAGTGGTAGTAGTGAGACTAAAGAGAAGGAAATAGTTGTGAGAAATATTGTGGATATAGAAGGAATAGAATTTAGTAATTGTTTGGAAGTGGGGTGAAGGAGAAGGAAGAATTAGCAACAACTTCAATGTTGTGGCCTATATACACATTATTATTTTAATTTAATTATCATAGAAGTCTTAATAACAAGTTTGATGTACAAAAAAGACCTTTTGGAGATTTCCTCCATCTTGCAGATATGAATTATATAGATTCTTATATATGAAGATAATAATAATATTACCCATCATCCAATAATGATATATGGCACTTATTTTTCACTTTAAGGTTTACAAAATATTTCATATTTATTATATATACATATAAATATAAAAGTATTATTTCATTTTATCCCCCTGGCAACCCTGGGAGGTAGGTATTATTATTATTATTAGCCTTATATTACAAATGGGGAAACTGAGGCAGGCAGCGGGTAAGTGGCTTGCCCAGGGTTACTTGATGGTAGTTGTCTGAGGCAGCATTTTAACTTCTTTGATTCTAGGTTCACTATGCCATGGGATGCTAGCAATGAATTTTTACATTTATGATATTGCTTTGTGTTGGGCTAAAAACATTAGATTCAATTTAGATTAAAAAATATCGAATTAATGCCTACCACATGCAAGTCATGATGACAATTTTGAATGTCCCTGTCCCATACTTCCTGACTTTAGAAAGGAAAAAAATCCATTACTTTTTAGGAAAATTGGCTCTATATACTGCATGACTAAAAGTACTTTTCTTTGTTTAGATATATCTCAGTGTGCTACCCTGAGCTGTCAGCATCGTTGCCACTCTTCACCAACTGGAGGGATTTGTTACTGTCCTCAGGGTTATATCATCAACTCCAATGACAGCCGGACCTGTGTTGGTAAGTCACAAATGGGAAAATCCATGTGTAGTAATATTTATGGGTTTGATTATGGAGTCCATAATCATTGATATTATGGAGATTTTATGTGTGGATAGAGGTGATGATGTGAATAGTAAATGACAGAGTGGTCTTTGGTAAGAATTTTGAGAGTGCCAAAGTTAAAAGCTAGGAAATCCTAGCCAGGGGTCCCTAGGCCAGTGTAGATAAGTGGAAGATAAGAGGTAGGAATTCTGTGTTGCTTTCCTTCTTACTATATTTGGAACTTAAGAAAAAAAGAGGCTTTTAGGAGGATGACTCCTCCCTCTGAATACCATTGACAGTATCTGGCACAGAACTAGACAACCATACATGCAAATAACTTCCCAAATCTGTTACGAGGATGTTAAAAAATAACGGAGACCACTGAGACATTTGGACATTTAATTAAACAAATTAACTTAAATTCAACAAAGAGGGAATATACAGAGATGAATAAGACAGAAGAGTTTTTCCCACCAAGTAAGAAGGAGGATATCTATCATTTCACCCATTTCAGAGTGGAAATTCCTTTTGTGAATGCAAATCGGCAACTTGCCTTTAACCTATAGACATAGGATCAAAAGATCTGAGACTTAAATCTCTAAGCAACTTTTGTTGCTTGATGTGGAAGAGAACTCCCTTCTTTTATAGATAAGGAAAAACATAGTAGATTACATTACTTGCCCATGGTCATGTAGAAAGTAAACTGAGACTCAAACTCAGATCCAAATTCATCACTTTTTAACTTAATCATTGTGTCTTAAAGAGTTGCCCAGGACACTGATAACTGTGTATTAAGTCACTGATTAGTGACTTAATAATCACACAGAAATAAGTCTCAGGGATGGGAATTGAACCCAGCTTTTCCTAACTGCAAGACCAAAGATCTAGCCACAAGAAAATTTATAAACTAATAATTGAGGTAAATACCTTAGTGAACTGTAATGTAATTTTACAATAGTAATGTAAAATTATAATGCAATTTTAGTGACAAAGGAATCAGAATTAAATGTTGGTATTATTTCTCAATTATGAAGGGTTTCTGGGTCAGTCTTTTTTATTTTTCTCTTCCTCTAACTTCCTGATACACAATTAGTACGGCCACCTGGGAGAGGGCATAGGGAAGGGAGAGATGATAAAAGAAATATCAGTTAGCATTGTTCCTCAGAACATCTGAGAAGGCGGGGCAGGAGAAACTATATGCTAAAGGATCCTGGGATTTCTTCATGAATCCCTAAAGGATAGGTAACTGAGAATTATTCTGAGGCATTATTTTCTCCTTTAGTTGGATAGGGGTGGAGCTGGACCTGTGATTCACTGGTAGAGGGAACTTATGGGTAAGGAAACTTTCTTTACCAACACAGGTCAGCACCTTCTCTGAAATGCAGTCTTAGATAGTTGTCCAGGGCACAGACAGATCCAGAGTCACATAGTCAGTACGCGTCAGAGGATGGTCTTGAACTCAAAATTTTCTTGGCTCTAAGACTATCCTTAGAATGCACTCTTTGTTTTATATTGTCAAATTCCCTGGTATGTCTCTGGATACCAAGGAGTGAGCCATAATTATTCCCGGTGTTGGAAAAATATTTTTGCTGAGATTGGTCCACTCTAATTTTGGTGTATTGAAGGCCTGACAAAAGGAGTTTGAATTGGGAAAAAATCTCAGTTTTCTCTTTCAGTTCTTCAATTTTAGCTCATTTATCTTTTGAATGTTAGTGATTTTCTTATCTACTGAGAGTGGAGAGCAATTCTAATAGTAGATGGTTCTAGTTATTTTGAGATGCCTGGAAAATATTCTGATTCCTAGTGTTCTGACCAAATAATTTAATATTGTGAGCTACTCATCCAGTACTTTCTTTCCTGTCTTAACTACCTGTCAGGAGAAAAGTTTTTTTTTTTTAAATAGCAAATTAATTAATTTGCAGTTATCCCCGTGGTGTACAAAGTAGATATGTTTAGGTTTTTCAGATCAGGGTCATATCCTCAGTAGTGCTAGCAACCATGCTATTCCCTTTTCAGATTGTAGTCCAAGTTTAATTTTTCTTCTTTAAATGTGGTCTTTCTGAGACCAACCACGGTCACTCTAGCTAGATTCTGAATTATTGATTGATCCTTAATTTGCTCTTTCAGTTAAGCTTTTAAAATTATGTTTTAAATTTTTTTCTTTGGATATGGCATCTTTGATTTTTATATATGACATAATAATATAATGTATATGATTAGTTATAAATACATAATAAATATACTTATCTAAGATAAATACATTTTCACATTAAATATGTCCTAAATTCTGTCTCATTCTTTTTCCCCCAACTCCCTCTGACCCTTCCTGCCTCCCCAAGAAGGCAGGTAATACAGGCTGTACATATAGTATTACATAATACATATCTCCCTTTTTGTCATTTTAATGAAACAAGACATATTGCTTACACTAGAGAAAAATTTACAGAGGAAATAAAGTGAAGAATTGTATGTTTCAATCTGCATTTGTTTGCAAGTGTTTTATAATTATGTACATATAGTTTATGGATTTGTTTTGAAATTATACTCATAGGTATTTTATTCTATGGTTAATTTAAATGAGCTATCTCTTACTATCTCTTTTTGTAGGATAGTGTTAGTGACATATAGAAAGGCTGATGACTTATGTGGGTTGATAGTTTCAATAATCTTTTAGTTGAATCTCTAGAATTTTCTATATATCATCTTTTCATCTGTGTACAGAGATTGTTTTATTTCCTATTTGCCCATTCAAATTCCTTTAAATTTAATTTTCTTCTCTTATTGCATCTCTAGTGCAATTTTAAATAACATTGGTTATAATGGGTATCCTTGTCTTATACCTGAACTTATAGGGAAGGCTTTTAACTTATTCCCATATAGATAAAGTTTGCTGATAGTTTCAAATTATGCTTTTAACTGGTTTTTTTAAAACCCTTACCTTCCATCTTGTTGACTCCAAGGCAGAAGAATGGTAAGGGTTAGGCAATGGGGGTCAAGTGACTTGCCCAGGGTCACATAGCTGGGAAGTGTCTAAGGCCAGATTTGAACCTAGGACCTCCCTTCTCTAAGGGCTGGCTCTCAATCCACTGAGCTACCCAGCTGCCCCCTGCTTTCAACTGTTTTTTAATGGGAATGAATTGTATTTTGTTAAAAGCTTTTAAAAATTTTATTGATATAATCATGTGATTTTTGTTACATTTTTGTTGATCCAATCAATTATGTTAATAGTTTGCTTTATATTAAACCATCTCTGCATGCCTTGTATAAATCCTATTTGGTCATAATGCATACTCTTTGAGATAAATTGTGCTGGCTAATATTTTATTTAGAATTTTTGCATCTATATTCATTAATGAAACTAGCCTCTTCATTTTTGCTTTTTCAGATTTAGGTATCAGCACCACATTTGTTTCATAAAAGTAGTTTGGTAGGATTCCTTCTTTACCAATTGCTCCAAACAATTTATTTATTATGAGAAATAAATGGTCTTTAAATGTTTGTTAAAATTCACTTGTAAATCCATCTGATCCTGATTTCTTTTCCTTAGGAAGTTCTTTTTACAGCCTATTCAATTTCTTTGTCTAAAACAGGTTTATTTAAATATTCTATTTTCTCCCCTGTTAGTCTAGGCAATTTATATTTTTAAAAAATATTCATCCACTTCACTTAAATTATTAAATCTGTTGGCATATAATTTGGTAAAATAACTCTTAATAATTGTTTTGATTTCTTTTTTAACCCCCTTTTTTAAAAAACCTTTACCTTCCATCTTGGAGTCAATACTGTGTATTGGTTCTAAGGTAGAATAGTGGTAAGGGCTAGGCAATGGGGGTCAAGTGACTAGGCAATGGGGGTTAAGGGTCACAGAGCTAGGAAGGATCTGAGGCCAGATTTGAACCTAGGACCTCTTGTCTCTAGGTCTGGCTTTTAATCCATTGAGCTCCTCCCCCCCTTTCATCTTTGTTAGTGGTAAATCCACTCTTTTCATTTTTGATGCTAGTGATTTGGTTTTCTTCTCTCTTTTTAAAGTTAAATTAACCAATAGTTTATCTATGTTGTTGTTCCCCTCCACAAAACCAACTCTTAGTTTCATTTATTAATTCAACAATTTCAAATTATGTTTTAAACATAAAATGGATGCTTTCCATGCTAACTGGATGGATCTTTTTACACGGGATTAACCTCAGGAGCAGGTAATCAAGTGCCTAGAGTCAACAGGGTGTCTGTGATAGAGGATCAAACAAAATAGAATAGTCTTGACATAATACTTCTTGTCAACCATTCAGATGTCACTGGAGATCTTACTCCATTAGTGAAATGAATGCTTAATGTCTAAGCAACTCACTACTTTTTAATCAACAGGATCTAATAAAAACTAAAAAAACTAATCAAAACAGGATAATAATAAAAGCAGAGTTCCATATTTTGTTGGGGGCAAACAAAGATATCTCCCGGAGTGAGATCATTGTGGGACCAAGTATTGATATTCAACCTGGTGGCTCCAGTAGAATGGCAGAATATTATTCAATAGAATAGAGTGGTAATAATAACTGACATAGAGGACTTTGAGTTTCAAAAGGACTTTACACAATTATCTCATGACTCTCACAAAAACCATTTAAGTTATATATTATGGCCATTATTATCATTTTACTGATGAGGAAACAAATTAAGAGAGTTGAAGTCACTTGCCTCTGGTCACCCAGATAGCAAGTGTCAGGTGGAATTCAAACCCAGACCTCTTCTGGGGCCAAGCCCAATTTACATTTTGCATTATAGCCTGCCACCTCTAATAAAAAAGAATAGTATTTTAACTTAAAAGGAGTTGTTTTTTTAGTCAGTTTTTTTTTTGTTAAGGAAGCAGTTGGAAGGAGGGGATCAAGTAATGGTAGGGTAGAGAAAAGAAAGTGGGGCCAAGGAAGGGGAAAGGAATAATTTAAAAAAGAAGAAATAAGTTACTTTTTCTCATGTATAACAACGGTGCCACTAGAAATGCTTATCTCTTCCATAGATGGAATTACTTGAGAAATAAACAAAATGATTGTGAGAATGACATGAGTCAAAATATTAAAGAGGTTCTACTTTTCCTTGTGTGGTTGTGCCTTCAGATTTTGGAATTTGTCTTTAGACCTTTGGTTAGCAATAAAGCAGGGTTTTTCTGGCTTAAATAGCCCGTTTCCTCTTTTAATCTGGGAAAGATGCTAAAACCTTGTTGTCTTCTTGTTCCATTCACAATTAATGATGAGATTTAGGAAAGTTTTCCTTCACTCATTCCTCATGCCTTGTCTAGAAAATAAAACCTTATTCTAGGGATTAAAAGTTAGATGGCGTAGTTAAAAGCGTTTTATTTTTTAAATTATAGGAAAGACTTTAAAGGGAAACACTTGCTGTCCAGGAGATGCTAGGACTATTTGCTCTTAGGAATTCTTAGTCACACTGCATGGTGGTCCACAGCTTCCCATCGCTATTCTGTCTCCCTGAGTGACTCTGTACACTCAGCCAATCTCATGGTTCTTGTATTAAGAATCAGGTGGTGTCGTGACCTGGGGATTTCAACTTGAATGTCCTGTCCTTGCCTTTTCACTGGGACGAATCTTTTGGCAGAGCTGATGTGCATGCTTAGTAGAGCGCAGATAGGAGGTGGCCTAGGAAAAGCTTTTTCTACCCTCATTAACAATGAATACAGGATGTCTGAATGGGATTTGAATGATATTGGGAGAGTGCAAATTCTTTGAAAACAGGTTCAATTCAATTTATTTCAGGAAATGTTTATTAAGTACCTGCAGTGTGCAGGGGACTGTGCCTAGGCAGTGGAGACAAGAAGACTAAACCAAAACAGGTTTCCTTACTTCCTGTTATATTCTGTGTCTGAGTTGGCACAATCAGCAGGTTTAGTTCTATCAGTGGCTGCTAATGGGATGGTGAGATCTCTTAGTGTTTGCATGTAGTCACTGGGCAATGTGATACCACCTGATTTCTATTCCCAAGCTTTACATTATTTGAGTCAGGTCTGAATGAATGAATACTATACATTCATTTAAGCACAGACATCTATCTATCTGGATAGAACTTGAATGTGTAGGGTTATAGTGAATTTGGGTTTTTTTTTTTTTATTTGGACTGAACCCAAAGGAAGTCCTTGAATGATTTGTTCACTTTTAGGGTCTTGCCCCTTCCTCTTGGTTCTGAGTTCTTGTTGTTGTCTTGAATGCCTAGAAGCTTACAGAAGTGTTGGAGGTCTAGAAAGTGGATTGAGAAGCTTCTATCTTTCAGTTGTAAGTTATAATTGTAAAGGATTCCAATTTTTTGATCCAAAATACAAATAAAAGGTAGAGGAGGGAAACAGAACATACTTATCTTTAAGTCTGTTGAATTAATTTATAAATGAAGAGCCAATTATTTTTCCGGGTTGGAATTTGCTGTACTGCTGCAGAAGAGAGATTTTTAAATAAAAGCTTTATGAAAGAGTGACCTTTATTTCAGAAGACTTGTTTTAGGTTTTACTTTATTTTGAGAGGAGAGTCTACACAGAATTTTGGGAATGTTGAAATTGATGTAAAAGAGTGTTATTGGACTATGTCTCCCATATTTTGGAAAGAAATTGACTTAATGATCATTGAAAAAACACACTGAAAAATATGCTATGAGTTTTTCTTCTGTTTGAATATCTATATCCAGATGCCTTTGATAGAATGAATTTCTTCTAACATCCTGGATTTCTATTTGTATAAATTTCTCAAAGATTCTCTTGCTAAATACTGTGAAGGCTGATGACAAACTTGTGTTTCCTTATGACAGATTTTGATGACTGTAAGATGTGGGGTGTGTGTGATCAGCTATGTGAAGACCGAATTGGTCATCACCAGTGTCATTGTGTGGAGGGTTATGTCCTGGAACAACACCGACATTGTCGAGCCAACATTTCCTGTAAGTAAATGGCAAAGAAAATGTCATTGCAATCATCTTTTGATTACCTAGGAATTGATTATACACTTCATGGATTATCTATGACCTTTGTTTCTTCTTTGGGGTTTAAGCCCATTATTATGTAATAAATATTCCACCTAGAGTTTACTGACAGACCTTTCATTTCTATTCCATTCACCAATCCTGAATGTAAACAATAAACATGAGATTTACATTGCATATATTATTTGTACATTTGTATGGTATTTTACAGTTCATAAAACACATACATTCTTTAATTTCATCCTCATAATAGCTCCACAGGGTGGGTAGTATGAACCTCATCATCTCCATAGCTGAGGAAACAAAAGTTCAGAAAATTTAATTGATATAACTAGGATTTGATCTAGGTTTGCTGACTCCATACTTTTTATCCTCAGTGGTTTCATGGAAGCAGATTTCATCTTTATATGGCATATCACATCAGAGTCCTCCAGCAGCAGAATCACACTTCTTTGACTATTCTCATTCCAAAGCTTGTACTATCTTTAGGGATGCCCCAAATGGACCTGTTTCCTACTTGAGTAGTTAGCTCTTAGTTGATTTGTGGAGTAGACACGATTAATAGTTCTGAGTTCAATGAATCATCTCCAGGTTCAACTAATCTTCCCTGTCCTCTTCCTCAAGTTTTTTTCCTTTCTGACTTCTTTAAAATATTCCCAGGGGAGGACTTTCCCCAGATTTTCCCCTAATTTTGCTGTCTTGTAGAACGTGATTTTCAATCAGGAAAACCACACAACATAGTTTGGAATAAAAAAGTTTGGATGGCATTCGAAATATCCCACTGTGAGCTGTAGGCCATCATTCTATTTCATTGTATTTCTATTCATTTCATTTCTATTTTATTTTGATTTCATTCTTTTTTATTTTGATTTCATTTGATTTCATATTTATTTTCATTTCATTCTATTTCATTCATTCACAACTCATCATGACTCTCAACAGAATCTTCTTTTCTAATTGGAAAAATAGAGGGTGGATCAAAAAAACTCTTTCTAAAGTTTTTGGGAAGCCTCCAATTTAAAAATAGCTCAGCAACTATTCTCCTTGGACTGGAGGTCTCTACTATCATCATATCCCTCCCACTTTCAGCTTCCTTTTGTGTTGCCTTTCCCCATTAGAGAGCTCCTTCAGGGTAAAGATTATGTTTTTCTTATTTGTATCCTCAGGGCTTAGCACAATGCCTAGAACATAGCAGACACTTAATTTTATTGAATTGAATTGATATACTGTGTTTTGTAGGAATAATTTGAATATTATTAATAGAATATTTAGTCAGGGATTTTCCAAAAGGACTCCTACAGCTTTGGTGGTAAAACTTGTGGAGGAAAGTAGAGCAAAAAACTGTGGGAGAAACTTTGTTCAGAAATGTTGAGATGAAATTGCTTCTATTTTGGCTTTGGCATATTTTGGGTAATGAGTACCTGATTTATTTTAACTATTTCTAATTATTCATTTATGAGTTCCAGAAGATGAAACTCAACAGTCTACTGGCATTTATTGATGCTGGGGCTTGTTAATTGGGTATAAAAAGCTGAGTTTTCAGATATTACAAGTACATAAAATGGCATTTGATTCTGAGGCTGATAGTGATCATAAATCATGAAATGTTAAATGGAATGGAAGGTATTATTATAATTATGAAATTCAAACTCATCATTTTATAAATGAGGGAAGTGAGGCTCCTTAATGACTTTCCAAGTAGCAGGACTTTTCTACTAGGTCAATGCTGTCTTCTTAAACTATGTTATTTTGAGAAATTCCAAGAACATTTATATAGAGAGTAGGGTCACATCATATCAAAAAGTCTTGGCATTCAAAAACCCAACCTTCATAACCTAGGTCCACCCTACTTTTCCAAGTCTTCTTACTCCTTAATCCCTTATAAACACACATTAATTCCTGATTGTTCTATGAACAAGACACTCCATTTTTCTGCTCTGGGCATTTTTTTCTGTTGCTCCCATGCCTGAATCACTCTCCCTTAGCAGTTCCCACTACTGACCTTCATGGCTTCTTGTAATTGCTAACTAAAATCCCACCTCCTGCAGGAAGCCCTCCCCAACTCCTCTTAATTCCAATGCCTTCTTCTGTTAATTATTTCCCATTCATCCTTTCCATATATCACTTTGTATGTATTTGTTTGCATGCTGTCTTCCTTATTAGAGTATAAGCTTCTGAGGGCAGAGACTGTCTTTTGACTTTTTTTTGGTATGGCCATAGCACTTAATTAACATAGTATCTGGCACATGATGTTTAATACATGTTTACTGACTGATATATTGAAAATACCTGCAACATAGAGGAGATCCCTGGATGAGTATCCAAGAGGTCTGGCTTCTTTTCCTAACTATTTAGATGCTGGTTAGATAAATAAGGTATCTGTTACTTAAAATATCCCCAAACAGAAACAATTTGAGCAAGGTTTCTCACATAGTCTTTAATCTACTTTCTTGTACAAGTTTCACCATCAAAGTTATAAGTAGTTTAGGGAAGTCATTTAATCCTTTTGGGGCTCAGTTTCCTCATCTCTAAAATGGAGATGACTGTATCTACTTTGCTTACCCTATGAGGTCATAGTGACTGAGGATAAGACAAGATGGAATATGACAAAACCTTTTGAAAAGTAGAAAGAGCCATACAAATGTCAAATGCTATTGTTTCTCCTTGGTAAGTATAGCAAGTAATTTCAGTCTCCTTCACTTTTAGCTGGCGTGGCATCTCTGATTTTCTCAAATGGCCGGGACTTGTTAATTGGTGATATTCATGGAATGAGCTTTCGGACCCTGGTACAATCTCAGAATCGTGGAGTGGCTGTGGGTGTGGATTTTCATTTTTACTTGCATAGAATTTTTTGGACAGACACTGTACAAGATAAGGTAAGTAGAAATCTCAAGTCTGGGCCCCTAGATGGGAGTAGGTCCTGAGAAGGGAGTGGGATCAAGAGCAGAATGTGTTGATAGCTTTTCATTTTGGAGAGTAGATGCAGGCAGTGCCTTTGTTTTCTAACAAAAAAGGCCCTTGAGATATTTTATGTTAATCACCACCTTTTCCATGCTATACTATTACATGTGATACATTAAACAAAGCAGCCTATTATATGGATTAGCCTTGAGCAACTTTTAATTTTATTCGAAATGGAGTCCAAGAGCCTAATTAAGAGAAATAGTAGACATTCTTTCAAAACTGGTTAGATATTTAGTAGTAATTTTTTGAAACTTGATCACTTAAAATGTAAAAAGTGCTGTGCTTTTCTGGATGATAAAAATCAGATTTCACTTGCATCTTCTAAATGCAACTGGAATTGAGGTTTGGATAACAAATATTGACAGTATTTGGTTTAACAAGCCAATATTTTGTTACATAGCCTTATTTGGAAAGTGAGATGGATTTAATTTCAACTTTGAGTAAAGTAGTGGAGATTTTAATAAAATCAATTTGTGATACTCCTTGAAGGTAAGGGAGATCTCTTTCTCCCTTTTGTCATTTTCTTTTATTTCCAGTAGAGAATCCCAATACATTGTAATTATAGCTTCTTTGGAATTTCATAGGATGGGAATCTGGTCTGATGGCAATTTGTTTCAATAGGTAAATTCAAAAATAAAATGAGGGGTTAGAAGAATTCATAATGACTTCATCTGTGTGGGTTTTCATTACCTTGATGTAGATGGCATCATCTGTCTACATTAATAGATAGTCTTCATGAGTTGTGACCAAAAGTTTTCATGATGATTGGACAACTCTCTCATGAGTAGCCTCTTCAGAATAGGCCAGGTTGGTTCTTAGATGCCAGACACAAGATATATTCTTGGTCTGTACTCAAAGTGTTCTTAATTTGGTAATATCATAGGATTTAGAATTGGAATTCCATTTAATTGAATACAACAGAAATTTGTTAAAGAATTTTAAAAGGAATTTAGTTAGATTTTCTGATTTTAGTGATTATGTCATCTTCTCTTAGACTCACTTTCTTCATTTGTATTAGCATGATGTTTTTTCCCTTTTGTATTTGAATCTTCACAACTTAGCACAGTGCTTGGCTCACTGTATATACATAAATATCTTTTCATTCATTCATTATTCATTTATACAATCATCTATCCATTAATCTACTTAACTTCCTTCACTGAAAAAAGAATGGCTTGTCTTTACATAGCCATTTGTACTTAAATTACTTTATAAAATATATTATGTTAAAATAGGATTATTTTATTTTACCTCCTATCAAAGGGTTATTGTAAGAATTAACTAGGGTAATATTGATGAAGTTCTCTGCTGCCTCAAGGATCTGCTGTTTCATTGATATGAGCATTCTTTCTACCTATATGTATAACAGCATGACTTATATCAGTTGATGACCTTCATATATTTCTGTGTCCAAAAAACTCCTTCATTACCCAGTTACTATTCTATGCACAAATGGATTCTTTTACTTTGTGAATTGTTAGTTCTTAACTACAGCTAAATTAGTTGGCCTCTCTAAATTAGCCAGGGTGGGCTCCAGGTGAGATAAGTCCTGGATGATGGACTGGTAAACAAAGAATTTCCATTTTGGGAGGACTTGCTAGAACTTTGTGTTCTGTTGGCCCAGCCTTTAGGGGTAATGCAATAGATGGTGTTTTGGAGCCAGAGGATTTAGCTTCAAATCCCAGCTTTGCTGCCTACTATCATATCTGTGTGACCTTGAACATGTCAATTAATTTTTCTGGACTTTAGCTACTTTGTAAAATGAAGGGTTAGAAGAGATTGTTTCTGAGATCCTTTCAATCTCTAAATCTATGATCCAATGAACTAATAAATGTATAGCCTGCCTACACTTTCAGACCTCCATTATCTTGGTTTCCCTCCTTTGGCAGTGTCCTTCTTAAAGTATGGCACCCAGAATGGAATAGAATGCCATACAGGTGGTCTAACCAGAGAGAAGTACAGGAGGACTCTTGCCTCACTTGTCTTGGATGCTTTGCCCCTTTGAGTTAAGATTACCAAAGCTTTCTTGGCTGCCATATCACACAATTGACTATATTCAGTTTTTGGCTATTAACATTTTCACATCTCCAAAAAGACCATGTCTTGGAAACAATATGTCAGGTTCCTTCAAACTTTAGAACTTATGAATTTTTGAAGAAACTTTTTGGAATAAACCTAACTATAGAGAATTTAATTTCCCTTTACTTAATCTCAAACTGTCAATCTGTGACCACACTATATTCTTAATTTTATGCTTAATTTTATTTTATTATCTGATAGAATATAGGAAGATTAATTAGGAATAAGAACTTCCCAAGAAAGAGGTTGATTATCTCTAAATCTGAATGTAGAAACCAGGTGCCCCATTTGGGAAAGAAAAAAAAAGAGTTTTCAAAGATTTGACTATATAGTATAATGCATATAAAATATGACCCTTTGTCAAAATATGCTATTTGGAGTAGATACAAAACATTTTTCACAGGAAGTGGTGATTTGGACCCTGTTCCTTCTGTTTTTCTTTCTTTGGCAAGGACCTCCTTGGTGGTTTTTGCACATTCCAATTTAATTCAAAAATATTTATTGTCACTATGATTTTTGATCTAATTTCTTCTAGAAATATATTCTATATTTCTCTTCATCTCTGTGAGTGGAGGACTCCTAGAATTTTTTCTAGTATCCTGTCTTTGTTGTTTTCCTCTGGAGTCTAACTCATCAACTTGAAAGGAAAATATTCCTTTTTTCTTTGAGAAGTATCTCTGTAGAAGTAGGCTGGAATTTTTTAGGTGTCTTTTTTACCAGTATCCACAAAAACTGAAGGGTAATATTATTTCCTCATTTGAGTAATAGCAAAGACTGCTGAGAGGCTGTTTGCTGTATCTATTATTATAGTAATGCAGTAATGCATCAGGACTTAAGTTGGTATATATATATACATATATATATATACACACACACACACACACACACATATATATATATATATATATGCCTCCTCTATTGTAGATGGTTTTTGTGAGTTGTTTTAACAGAAAAACTAGGAAACAAAAACAAAAACAACTTCCCATTGTCTAACTTTTTGGTAACAAGGCACTCTGCCCTTTGCCAGGGAGGTCCTTGGATGAGAGATAAGCAGTCCTTTGCTGGGTTTGCACTGGAAATCTTTCCAGCCTGAAAGAAGCGGCCAGACTTTGTTCTTTGCTGGCACAGTTTTTGAAAACCCAGGGTCACTTATATGCCATGATAAGGAATTAGAGTTAGAATTCAGTGGAAAAACAATAAAAAGTAAGAAAAGTCTAGAATGCCTCTATTTGGCTATTTGTAATTATGTATTTATCTTTTGTTATTGAAAAAGTTTGAAAAAAGTAAAGATGGAATTTCCCCAGTTTCTCCTTTCTTCTTTTAAACATAATTTGTTTTCATCCTCTTGATAGTTTAGTTCAGTGCTGTACATTTAGAAAACTACAGAATTGTATTGATTTTTAGTTTACACAAATACTTTTTGCAAAAAGGATGTACTATATTATGAGACACTCAATAATATATGGACATAAATAGATCCTGTGGTTAAGCTGTGCTTAAGAACTAATGATGTCCAGAGGAAGAGAAAAGGGTCCCATATGTACAAAAACAGCTATAGTAAATCTTTTTGTTAAATCAAAAAACTTGAAATTGAGGTAATGCCTGTCAAATAAGGAATAGCTGGAATAAATAATGGAATAGGAATGTAATGAGATATTATTGTGTTACAAGAAATCATGAATGAGATGGTTTCATAGAAACCTGGGAAGATTTGTATGAAATGTTGCAGAGTGAAATGAGCAGAATTGGGAGAATAACTTGTATGACAACAGCATTGTAAAAAGGAACTTTAAAAGGCTTTTGATCAATACAATCATCAACCATGATTCCAGAGGACCAGTGAAGAAGCCAACTATCCACCTCCTGACAAAAAGGTGATAGATTCTAGATACAGAATAAGACATATGTTTTGGGGCACTACAAATACGCTCAAGGGTTACAAGGGTTTGTCTCCCCCCCTCCAGTTTGTAGGAGGTAAGATCGATAGTGAAGGAAGTTAGGGATGGGTTTGCCTCTCCCCACAAAAAAAAAAAAAGAAAAAGAAGAGGTCATTGAAATGTTTTTTAAAAGAACTAAAGGAGGTCCAGAAAGAATTGCAAATAAGCATTACAGTTTGAAAGTTAAATGTTGATTTTTATTGTATATTGAAGAAGGAAAGAAAATAGTTATCACATTATCATAAACAATCTTCTTTTCTGTTCTATGTATATGGAAATGCATATTTCATATGTTTGTTTAGTTCAGAATAAAAATGAAATGAAATTTAAAAAAAGAATTCATGGCTTTCTTGCAGGTTTTTTCAGTTGACATTGATGGTGCAAATATCCAGGAAGTTCTGAATGTTTCTGTTGACGCACCTGAAAACCTAGCTGTAGACTGGGTTAATAATAAACTCTATGTAGTAGAGACCAGTGTCAATCGAATAGATATGGTGAATTTGGATGGAACAAATAGGGTCACCCTTATTACTGAAAACTTGGGAAATCCTAGGGGAATTGCACTTGATCCGACCATTGGGTAAGTGGCATAGGAATAATTCTAATTTTTCTTTATATTTTTAGAGTCTTGGTTTTCTCCCAGTCCATTTACTTAAATGAGATTTCCAGAAAAGCAAAAGAGAGGTATAAATTGAATAGTGAACTGAAAGGAAAAACATTCTTTTCACTGATGTTGCACTGGAAAATCAAGAAAACACATACTAAGATTTTGAGTCTATTCATACTTTGGATATGTTCAGATTTTTCTAAAATGAGGGGATTAGTAGTATATGCTTCTTGAAGGCAGGGAATATGACTTCTCTGAATCTTGACTTCTCCTAGGATCTATCTAGCATAGTGTTTTGTAAACAGTAGTTGCTTGATGAGTATTTATATTAATTGAAATAGTCTTATTAAAATTATGAATTCATATTGTTTTTATGAATTTCTCTGCAAAATATATGTAATTTCAGTCTTTTCCCTAAAGGCAGGACCCACAATGAGTCCTTAATGTTGATATCTATCCCTCCTTATCAATGCTATTCCTAATTGGAAAAACAGCCTCTGTAACCTCTCATACATGAACAAAACACCAACAGATAAAGAGAGTAGCTGAATTGGTATGCTCGAGTGTGACAATCCAGATTGCAAACATTTTTAACAAATCCTTAGTTTCATAAAAATTCTGTTTAAACTACAAAATTTGATTTTACTCTGCCTGAGGATACTACCCTTTAGCCTAACAGACATCCTTGTTGCCATATTTTATTCAGCTGTTACTAAAAGTACATATATGCCTCTGTTTAAGACAGATGAACATTTATTGAATTCTTGCAACATATATTTGCACAAATACTAGATAACAATTGGAAAAGTAGAAGACTATATTAAATTCCCTTTGGCCCTTCTGATGGATTTCCACTACCCTGCTGCTTGATTTCTTTCTGGCTCTGGTTTTTGGGGGCTGGATTTATATATGGTTGTTTAATTGATTAAACTGAAAACAATGGACTAAACCTTGAGAGTCAAGTGCTTACCCATATGAGAACCAAAGTTACTCTAAGAGTAGTATGTCACCTCTTTGAGATAAATACTTTTCCAGAGTATCTAACTCACTTGGGTAGCTTACTATGGGGTCAAACTTAGTGCCATATCTCAAACCATGCTTAATATTACTGATAAATGTTATGTGTTTGGAATTTATTGAAATGATTCTGAGCACGAATATGCCACTGAGCTCATAAATGATAGTTCTATCCTTTTAGTACCTAACTAAAACAGAATAGTTTATAGAGTAACAGCAAGTGCTTTTTATTCCAGTTACCCTCATGGTGGTGAACAAACCCAGAAAAATGATATATTGCAAAAGTTTTAAAGTTCAAATTGTTCCTAATTTCCACATATGAGATATCCACATAGGAAGCCTGGCTCTTTCTTAGGGCTCTACTATCCATTCCCAAGATTCATTAAAGCACATTCTACCATTCATGGTGGGGAATAGTGCTGATGGCTTAATTTCTGATTGATGAAAATGGCCAATATTCAAGGTAAAAGGAAAATGTTATGTTTGCTGTATTATAGGATTGTGCATTGCATTGAGGGAAAAAATGAACTTTCGTACCTTTAAAAATGCTTATTTTTCTCAGCAAAAAAAGAGAGAATTTTAGTATGTAAATGAAGAATTTAGGAGAAAATGCAGTTATTTATACATGATTGAGATATCTGCGAGTAGACAGCCTGGAAGATTAGGGTATTTTTCAACAGTTGGACACTGTAGGAGTTTTCTGATCAGCCTTCACTGTTTCTAGTATCTGGATACATTTTTTTTTACCTCATTGCTTTGTATCTCAATAGACTTCTAGTTTCCTTGGAAAAAAATTTCCTCTAGTCATTAGTCACACTATGCAAAAAAAAAAAAAAACCCAAACCTAGCCTTTCAGAACATGTTAAGGATGATGAAATAATGTGAGAATTCATATGCTTTTGATGTAAATTTGTAAAAATATTCTTTTATCTTTATTTCTTTGTAGTTATTTATTTTTCTCAGACTGGGATAGTCTTTCTGGGGACCCCAAGGTGGAAAGGGCCTTCATGGATGGCACCAACCGTCAAGATTTGATAAAAACAAAGCTGGGATGGCCTGCTGGGATAACTCTGGATATCGTATCAAAGCGAGTTTACTGGGTTGACTGTCGGTTTGATTACATTGAGACTGTAACTTATGATGGACTTCAAAGGTTTGAAGGGTTTTTTATGATTTTACACAGGGGGGTGAGTGCAGGTAGTGGAGGAAAAGAAGAGACAGGAAAATAACTAAATTAAAATATTGCTCAGTTGGTTGCCTTTGCAATTGCATTTTTATGAAGTAACCTATGCTGAGATTTGCTAACTTTTGCAGGGTTCAGTGTAAGTTATATTGGATACCACCCACTGAATTTAGGCTTTGATTTTTCCCACTTACATCTAGGACATATATTTTATTGGCATTCCTTCTTGGCCTTTTATCCTTTTCAGGACCTCTTCTGGTTTATTCTAAATGGTCCTTTTATCTTATTTTCCTTCTGCTCTCTCCTTCCCCACCCATTTGTTTTGCTCCTAAAAATCTTCATATTTGTTTGAAAATTTTAAAGTGAGAATTCACTGGCCTAGATAATCCTTATTCTATGTCCCTGATTCAGGGGATAATGTGTCCTCAAGCATGAAACACTACGTAGAAATATTTGGGTAGAAAATATGACACACTTTCTCTGTTCTTTTCTTATTATCTTTGCATTAGAACAAGTTATAAACTTATTGAGATTATGATTACAATATAGACTCCCTTTGTGTTTCCCAAAGTATATTTAATATTATTAGCTTTCTTCCTAGGCTAAGAAAGTTTCTCTTCAAAGGGCTTAGCAAATATGCTGACCAACATTCCTTTCTATTGCTTTTTTGAAAAATTGATTTTTTCCTTCTTTTGCACCTTAGAAAGAACACAATATCTACTCTATCCCCTTTTGAAATTAATGTTTGCAAGGACAGTTTTCAGAATTCTAATTGACCTCTAGCAGTATGATCTAACACACTAAAAGAACAGCTTCTGTATTCATTTATCATCTAGCTGTTTTCACCATTGTGCATATTACATAAAGATTTTGTTCCAAGGTTAAAGGATTTGGAAAACACAAAATTAAAGTCTGATGTGCTTTTGCTAGGCTGTGAATGGTATTCTGACTGGGAAGTAACACCAAAGTAGTTCTTAAGGTCACCAGTAAGGCTAAAATTATACTTATTTCCCTTTGCACTGCCAGTGGGTAGCTCTGAGAAGTCAGAAATTTGACTGAGACAGGAAATGTCTTTCTCATTCACACAGAAACTTCCTAAACAGGATTACAGTCATTTGTTCTGAATATGCCCTTCTAAAAATATTACCCTGTCACTTTAACTACAGACTGAGGGTTTTTTGTGGTTGTTGTTGTTGTTCCCAAGGATGTCTTCAGCTCAGTTTTTTTCTTAAAGTTCTTCCTTATCTGTTATCTTTAAAAATTTTCCTGGTTTAATTCATTTGTCTCCAAATCCTTTCTGCTTGGCCAAAATACAAATGAAAACAATCGTCTTTTGCATGTTTCTCAGTGTCCCTATGTTTTTCCCAGTTCCTAATTTAGGACTGGTCTTAGGAAACCAACAGATTCTTAGGGTTGATATTTTGTACCCACAGAGGTTTCCATCTAGCTTGTTTTTCTCATACAGCCTCAATTCCTAGAAACAGTGATGAAAAAGGGAGCTTAGAAAGTGAGTTGGTTTAACCCCCTCTTTTTACAGATTAGGAAACTGAAACTCAGAGAGTTAGGAAGTCCAGCTATGTTAAGCACAGAGTCAGAATTTGAACCTTGGTTCTCCTCCCCACCAAATCCAAACCTCTTCTTTCCATTTTAATATAATCCTTGTCATGCCTTTTTTATAATTCTGTGTTCCATTGATTTTAATGTCTAAATAACTGAATTAACCCATACTTTTAAGTAATCTTTTAGTTCATTAAAAAGTCAAACCAATGAATTGTTCATTAAATGAACTGCGAAAATCTTATATGTGTAGATAGTTTTGATCTCCCTACTTTGGTTGCCTTTTATATTAATTTAAGCTTCTTAACAACTTAGTAGTTCCTTGATTATACTTTTTCATGTTATCCACATCAACTTTGGATAATATCAAGACATCCTTCCTGGCTAGTGAAACAATCCAGGTTTTTTTCTCTTAAAATCTCAATTAGCTATAGGTATTTAAAAAATCACTTTTATCTTCCAGTTTTCTCTTACCTTGTTTATGCTGGATGTGTTATCTCTTCATCCAAGGGCTGGCCATTTGTTTCCCTTGATTCATTTTATGCTCAACAGTGATAACAACAGTTTAAGGAGGATAACCATTGGTGCCAGAGGAGAATATGACTCCATTTATGGAAATGCATGACATACATAGATCAGGCAACAAAGTGGGAAAAGGACCTGAGTTCATAGTTTATTTACTCATTAGCCTTGGGAATTGGTCATATCATTTAACCTTCCTTAGCTATAAAACAAAGATAGTAGTATGGACTCAATCTACCTTATGTAGTTATCATCAGATTCAAAGAAGACAATATCTGTAAAGAGCTTCTTGAGTTCCATATATGTAAAAGCAAATAAAATCTAACATATAGACTCTTTTGAGCCAGTATTTAGCTGCTACTCATTCCATATACTTTCTGTATATAGAAATGAACAAATTACTTGCCTTTCTTTGAGTCAAATTGAACTTAATCCACCTTTAAAGAATAAATAAATATGTGTTGTATCTTTTATAACAGGAAGACGATAGCTCATGGGGGATCGATAATTCCTCATCCCTATGGAATCAGCCTGTTTGAACACAATGTGTTTTTTACGGATTGGACAAGGTTGGCGGTGATGAAGGCCAATAAATTTTCAGAATCCAACCCACAAATTATCTACCAGTCTTCTCTGAGGCCCTATGGAGTGACCATTTACCATGCTCTTAGGCAACCCTATGGTAAGACTAAAAAGTAATGGAAAGAAATACTTGTTATTGGAAATAGTTTTAAAAAAAGGTTCATTGTAAGGTTATGGAATTTTGTGGCAAATGATACTCTGTGATTTGATGATGCTTATAACATGAGGTGACCTAGAGACCAAAAGAAAGTATCTTAATTATTGCCTTTGGAATGTGAAGACAACAGTGGTAATGATGAATGAACATTCTAAGAGAAGCTAATGTGTAAGCTAGAATCTTTCCTCGATTAAATATGGTACCTCTTCAATGCTTTATCAATAGACCTCTAGGCATAGAGTATCTGCTATTTTTGACTTTCCCTTTTTATTTTACAAGGAAAACTGGAATTCTAGGTTTTTTAAAATGCTGGTTCTATTTATTACTCATTCAAAGTTCTTACTATGTTCTAGTCACTGTGTTAGCTGCCAGGGGGATAGAAACAACAACAAAAAAAGCCTAGCCTCTACCCTTAAGAAGGTTATATTCTAAAGATGTGAGCAGAAGGAACACAGAAAGAAAATATATAAATATATACCAAATAGATAATAATACCAAATAAATTTTCACTGGGCAGGAGAAGGACACTAGCAATTGGGGAGAAAAGGAGGAAAGAAGAAACAATCAGGATAGACTTCCTTTAGGAGATGGCCCTTGATTTGAATTGTGAAAATAAAGATTGTGTGAGATAGGTTTGGAGGGAGCATATTCCAGGTTTGTGCAAAGGCACAGAGATAAGAAATGGGATATTGTATATGGGAAAATTACTTCCAGTAGGCCTTGCCTAGGTTACAATGTTTTTAGTTCAGCTTCTAGCATATATTTGCTATATTTTTTCTTTTCTATTTTGTTTATGGCTTAAATATTGTTATTAAAATGAAATGGACTTTTAATGATGTCAGTGATGATTTAGAGAAAGCTTTAAATTTGTTTTTTTAATTTAATATTATTAATATTTATTTTAATTATTAATTATTAATTAATTATTTAATTTAATTAAAAATAATTAAAATAAAATAATAATTAATTAATAAAAAATTAAATAAAAATTTAAAACCCTTACCTTCCATCTCAGAATCAATTCTGAATATTGGTTCCAAAACAGAAGAGCAGTAAGGACTAGGCAATTGATGTTAAGTAACTCGTTCAGGGTCACACAGCTAGGAAGTGTCTGAGTCCAGATTTGAACCCAGAACATCCTGTCCCTAGACCTGGCTCTATCCACTGAGTCCTGCAGCTGCTCCAATTTTTTTTTTCTTAATTGAGTTAAAAAGAACTCGAGAAGATAGAACAGAATAGATTTTTTTAAAAGGGAAAATACAGGAACTTAGACACTTGAAATTATCACTGAAAAAGGTCATGTGGGAGACCATGTACATTAAAAAAAAAAAACCAAACCCTTACCTTCTCTTTTAGAATCAATAGCAAATATTGGTTCCAAAGCAGAAGAGTGCTAAGGGGTAGGCAATGTAGGGTAAGTGACTTGCCCAGGGTCACACAGCTGGGAAGTGTCTGAGGTCAGATTTGGATCCAGGACCTCCCATCTCTGGACCTGGTTCTCAATCTATGGAGCTACTTAGTTGCCTCTAGATGCCATTTCTTTTTACAGTGATGCTGCCCCTGTTTAAAACCTTTCTGAAGCTACTGTTTGGAATTCCTTCAGAGCTTCACAAGGAAAGGGAACAAGCATTTATTAAACACTTCCTATATGCCAGGTACTGCAATAAAAACTTCAAATATCTCATTTGGTTTTCATAAGAAGCCCATGAGGTAGGTGCAGTTATTATTATTCCCATTTTAAAATTGAGGAAACTGAGGCTGAGATTAAGTGATTTGCCCAGGGTCACACAACTAGTATGTTTTTGAGGCTGGGTTTGAATTCAAGCTTCTTGATTCCAGACCCAGAGTTCCATTCACTTGCTCCACCTACCTACTGCTAAGAGAGAAAGCAATTATTAATCTTCAGCAGCGCATTGTTTTTAACTTTAAATGCTATGAGTCAGGTTGACTATTTCATTTATCAAACTTGGATCTGAATGACTCGTGAATATCTTCACAAGGCAAGTTCACCCACTGAAAAAGATTTGCTGCCACAGAGGAGATTCAGGAGAAAGCACCACATGTCTTAAAAGCGAAGAATTCTTAAGTAAACATTTCAAAACAATTTGGCATAGTGGTAAAGAGTTGTTGGAAAAATGGTGTAATACCTGCTGAGATATTACCTCCTAACTTGAAGGGGGACAGTGTTAATTTGGATGTGTAATTGTGTTATGTTTGTTAAAAAAATCAGATGTGCCATTTCAAAGTCAAGGCTCCCATTTAGGTGTGGAAATGGAAAGAGAGAAAATTCTAGCTTCACCTTAGAAGGATAGAACAAAGAATCTTTTGAAATTAAGTTTTAAAGATGAGTTTAAATGAGGCAGAGAATGTTTTGCTCATTCACTATATCCCTAGCTCCAACCTCAGAGATTTGCTCATAATAGGTACATAAAATAATTTAATAACTATCTGTTGAATTGTATCAAGTTGAATTTTCAAGGAAAGTATGAAAACCAAAGCATTAATGACAAGAAAATACTTAAGATCTAATCCTATTTATTTTTTCCCCTTTCCAGTAAGGAATCCCTGTGGAAATAACAATGGAGGTTGTGACCAGGTGTGTGTCCTTAGTCACAGAACTGATAATGATGGTCTGGGCTACCGCTGCAAATGCATCCTGGGGTTTGATTTACATGTTGATGGACGACGTTGCATTGGTAAGAAAAGTGCTGTGGATGGTCTTTTCAGCAAAACAATAGAATGTTCCATGTGCCAATGTTCACCTGCCTATCAATTAGCCTTTTACTTGCATGTGCTGGTAGTGGGACTGGAGTAGTTTTCACCCTACTTTGTTTACTTTTTTCTTGTTTTTTTTTTCTATAGCACAAAGAAAATGTTCTATATTATTTTTTAAAAATAAAGAACACTTATCTACTCTCTTAGAATCATTACTGTGCATTGATTGTGCATTGAAGAACAGTAAGGGCTATGCAATGAGGGTCAAGTCAAGTCAAGAAGTGTCTGAAGCCAGACTTGAACCCAGAATTTCTTTAGGTCTGACTCTCTATTCACCGAGTTCACCTAGCTGCTCCTGCTTTATAAGAGCTTGATAGCACATAATACATGCTAGCTGCCAGATAACAATTACTGCTGGTGGTAGGATTTAAAGATGGAGATTCCTCTTGGCTCTCCTATCTACTCTGCAGTATTTCAAATTCTAATTTTCATCTTAGTTTTCCTACTAATTTTCAAGTTCTTTCTGATGACATTTTATGTCTCTTAATTCACTGACTTCTTGGAATTAAAAAAAAAGATTTGTTACACATTATGCAAAAAATGAAATGCTGAGTGATTTAATTTGTGATTCTTTCCTCCAATTAGTCTAAACTCCAGTTTGGTTGTTTCTGTCCACTGGTCATCTTAGCTTTACCTTAGCAGTTCTTCTCTACATTAGTAGTTTCTCTTAACCAAATTAATTATATCCCTTGGAAAACCAGGTAAGCTTTTGAGTGATCCCACTTATCAAAGCCTTTGCTGCTTTGAGACAAGCCATGCACCATTTCACTTTAATTCTTTGTCTTATGTATCAATTTTCATTCTTGAGGTTCCTTTTGTAGTTGCCTATTGTGATTTTGGCTTTATTCATTCCCTAAACTTTTAGCCCCTGTTGCTTCCCCCTGACAGAAGACTGGGCTTCATCTTAGTTCTCTTCAGAAAACTCTGTTAATGTCTCAACTATTTATGGATTAAAATAAAAATGTTCTTAATGTCCTTAAAATCAGAGACCGAACTACTCATAACACGCACATGTCTTTAATCATCTATGTTTGCATGCATATATGTGTGTGTGTGTGTGTGTGTGTCTGTCTATCATCTATCTATCTGTCTATCTGTCTATACCTGTCCATCTACCTGGATGCCTGGATGTTCTCTCCCTCTGTCTCTGTCTCTGTCTCTGTCTCTGCCCTGGGCTCAGCATTCTTTTGTCTTTCTTTTTTCTGCTGTCTTCTTTTTATCCTCAGGTTTAAAAAGCTTTTTTTTTTCAGTGCCTCGCCATGTTTTGTATTTTTTTTTTTTGCTTTTTTGTTCTATCTTCCTGCTGCTGCTGCTGCTGCTGCTGCTCCCAAAACCTTGGTGCACTTCTTGGCACAGGGTTCTTCACAGAAGTAAGCCAGAAAACAATGTAACTCAGAAATAGCTTTTACAGATAGTGTTTGATGAGATTACCTTGGGATTTAATGGAACTCTTGAATGCCTGTATTCATATAGCACAGGAGTAATAGAGTACCCTTTCTAAAAGATGTTTCACATAGAGGCTTCCTAGGAAGAAATGGCAGGTGGGACAGATGTGTCTTCTTCCTAGTTTGCTGCTTTTCTCCTCCTTCCACTTTGTTCTTTTGTTTTCCAACACTTTATCACATTCATTTTAAGCTATGCCTGAAATACTTTGACCACATGCTGTTGTGTTTTACTGCCGACATCCTGTTTCCTACATTCTTTTCTCCCTTTCTCCGTCTTTACATCTATTTTGTTTTTAAATTAAATTTGGTTTTCACACAACATGAAAATTATGGAAAAGGCAATATATGCATATACCTTTATTTGGGAAGTTTTTTAAAAATACAGAAACCATTAAAAAAGCTAAACTTTTTTTTTTTAATCTTTGTAGCTGTGCGGCAATTTCTACTCTTTTCATCCCAGCTGGCAGTACGTGGGATCCCATTCAATCTCTCTACCCAGGAAGATGTCATCATTCCAGTGACAGGAAGTCCTTCTTACTTTGTTGGAATTGATTTTTATGCACAGGAAGATACTATATTTTTTTCAGATACAACCAAAGATATGATTTACAAACAAAAAATTGATGGTACAGGTAGGATATGATCAATTTCTTTAAACACTCTGGAGTTTTTTAGTTGGAGGAATTGGAGAGTAACTAAGTTAATAGGCTTTATGTTACTTCTAAATGTAATAGTTTAATATCTTTGATAATAGGAATTTGACCAAGAGAAAAATATCAATAGCAATACTCATTTAAAAAACCCACTATGAATAATTTACCTTTATTTTGAAAGCTCAAATATGTACAGACAATAATTGACTATCATAATCTCAAACAAGAATCAAACTATAAAGTTTGTATCTTGTGTAGAGGTCACGAAATTGATAAAAGGATAAATTGACCAAGACTAATCTGTATTCAAGCTTGTTTGAAGATCTCCATTTGGTTCTGTTTAAAAACAACAGACTACCTATGCTTTAGACTATAATGTATCCATGAACTTGGAATTAAAAGATGAATTACATATAAGAATACATATATAAAAATACAATTAGGTTTCTGTTTTTTAGCATCTATATCATTTGGGTCATAATATAATAATTAAATTATGTTCAATCTAATTTTTGTTTTAAATGCATTTAGTTGTAGTTAAATTATTTGCAAATAGATAATCAATATATATTTTTTGTTATTGATTGTTATTATACAAGACTGTGGGATCAACCAAAATACTCTGGTAGAAATGGTGTGATGGAAAAAGTAATAAAGTTGAAGAATTCACTACATTACATATTAGCTTTGTGTTGGGTAAGCCACTTCCCCTTTCTGATGTCCAGTTTTCTCATCTATAAAATGGAGAGAATAATTATTACTGTCTAATGTACAGAATTATTGTGATTAATGAGACAATCTATATAAAGTACTTTGTAAATGATAAAATATGATAATTTGCCAAATATCTAGATAATCATATTATATCCATACACAAACACACAGATATGTATGTGTATATAAATGTATATATGTATGTATCTACTATGTACATTTAAACTATCTATGTAGTGTATAAGTGTGCATGTGTGTGTGTGTGTGTGTGTGATTCCTTTTCTCTGCTTTATAGAGGAGTGAGAATGAGAACTGGCTTTATCATGCTTAGGCAGTCCTGATGGAATTCTGAAGCAGGAAGGTGTTACAGGAAAACAGTGTTTACAATTTACTAGTTTCTTGCATGGACAATTTGGTGGATAGAGGGCGGGCTTTGCAGTTAGGAACTTTAGGTGTTGCCTCTGACACATATTAGCTATATGATCTTAGGTAGATCACTTTAACTTCTCAGGTAACTTTGTGGTCCTGAGATTCAGACCAGCTGCTGATATTTATCAATAGAGGGAATTTCCACACTTGGAGTTCTCCACACGGATGAAAAAATATGTCCAAACCAAGGCAAAATCTCTTGAAACAATTTAACATGAATCTCAGTATACAAAATAGCATCCTAAAGTGAGGACATCCTATCTATAGAATGGATATTTAATTCTAAATATTTAAACAAGGTGAAATGTAAAAGGATCAGGGCTCTAGATTTCCACTACCTCCTAGTCTCAAAGCCTTCTTTATAGTCTTAAAATCTACTCTACCTGTTTCCTGGAAAACTATAAACTGGAATAAAAGACACTCAAAAAAGACAAGTCAAGTCAACTGCATTTATGAAGCAAGGCTTGTATTAAGGGCCAGAAATGCAAAGACATGAAAACAGTCCCTGCCCTCAATGATTTCAGAACCCAATCAAACATCAGAAGCCCCTTCAACCCCAACCCAACACTGACTTGGCATCCATTGGGCACTTGTATTCTTTTTCAAACTGGTTCCAGTCATTCATTACTTAAATCCATTAGGCTGTGAGCTTTGCACCTCCAGTGCTAAGAGTAGCCATCTAATAAATGCTTTTTGACTGACTATTCAAATAGGTGAGTGCTGCAAGGATCTTGTATTCCCAATAAGAGATAGAATCTTGGGGAAATCGAAGTATGCCAAAAATCTGTAATAGAACTAAAACTAGGTATAAGATGGTCCGCAGTCTCAATTATGTGACCTAAATGCATGAAATGGAAATAGAATCTATTCACTTTGGTATTCTTGATTGTGTTACTTCTATACCACAAAACTATATATTTCCTGGTCCCAATTTATCTCTGTTCAACAAGATGGGTAAGGAAGGAATTGGAACAGACTTCTTCATTTATGTCATTTAAATTTTCTCCTTTTATTTTTTCACTTCTGGAATAGTTAATATTATTAATATTATATATTATATAATATATATAAATATATATTTATATATAAAATATATATAAGTAAGTTATATATATTATATATATAAATAACAATATAATAATAATAAAGAGATTATTTCTTTAAGAGTCACATCTTTTGGTCAAAAACATCCTAGAGTTAGTGAGCATTTATATAACTGAGGTTTGCAAAGCACTTTTCAACCCATTTGATCTTTACCATAATCCTATGAAGTTGGTGCTATTATTATCTCCATTTTACAAATGAGGAAACTGAGGCACGATGAAATTAAATTACTTTATGAGGGTCACACATCTATTAAATGACTGAGTCAGGATTTGAACTGAGGTCTTCCTTAGTCCTGTGTTCTACCTATCTAATTGTCTAGTTCTCTTCAGAAATGTCAAACACTAGGAATGATATAATGTTAAGATTATATGCATTATATACATACATATTTTTGTTGTTGGTTAGTCTTTTTTTGGTCATGTCTGATTCTTCATGACCTCTTTTGAGGTTTTATTGCCTAAGATACTAGAATGTTTTGCTATTTCCCTTTCCTGCTCATTTTACAATGAAGCAATAGACCAACAGGGTTAAGTGTCTTGCCCAGGGTCACATAGCCATTAAGTGAGGCTGGACATGAATTCAGGAAGATGTTTTTTCTATTCTATCCACTGAGCCATCTAGCTGTCTGATACATATACTTTTAATTACTCAAATGAATCTGAGATCTCATAAAAATGTGAGTTCTTCTGATGATACAGATAGCAATAAAATATCTAAATCTAGAAGTCTATTTCTAGATTTAGATATTTTCTTGCTGTGGTATCTTCCCTGATATAGATCTTTAAACAAATACAAAAAGAACGGAAAAAGTTGTAAAGAAAAGAGAATTTTTTTTCCATTTCCTGAACCTAATTCTAATATCTGTGTTATGGAGTGTTTGCTGGTTTTTTGAAAACTTGGCAGCGCTGTCACTATGGATGACTCTTGAGCAAAAAGTTTGGGAGTTAATACCTCTGGGTAACCCCTACAACTCGTGCTGGGCAGTGCCAGCTCATCAAAGCTATCTAAGAATGGTGTTCATAAGTGGGTGAAATCAGTTATCAGTATTCAGATCCTCTGCAATGAAAAAACTTGTCTAGAAGGTTCAGTGAGGGAGGGTAGGGATAAACCAAATCAGTGTGAATTCTAAATTTGCCAGTTATATTTCCCTTTGAGATATAAAACCCTTAGCTTCAGATTAGTACTTCATTTACATACTCAACATTATTACTCATGCATATATTTTCTTGGAATTAAAATGACTTAATTTTTATCACTATAAGATTATATAAAACTAATCACATCATCTCTGATTTAAAAAAAATCCTCCAAGTTTCTGGTTTTCTAATTTTTCTCTTTCATTTCTATATAATACTTATAATATTTCAATCTTTAAAAATAATATCTTTTATATGAGTTGCTGAATCACTCTTTAAATATATGTTAATGCTTTTATATAACCATATGTAAAATACTTGAAGTTAAACTATGTACATATTTTAACTTTTAGGAAGAGAAATTCTCACAGCCAACAGGGTGGAGAGTGTTGAAGATTTAGCTTTTGATTGGATTTCCAAGAATCTTTATTGGACAGACCCGAGATACAGGAGTATCAGTGTCATGAAATTAGCAGATAAATCAAGACGAGCAATAGTCCAGAACTTAAACAATCCACGATCAATAGTAGTCCATCCAGTTATTGGGTAAGTGATTGGGTGCCTACTTGCATTTTCTTTTTTAAGAGCTTGGTACTCTAGGTTCTACAGTCATTGAAAAATGATGCTGTTGGGAATTTGGTTTGTTGATTTGTTAATATAAGATTGTTCCCTTTGAATCGAATTGCTTTTAATTTTATCTCTATAAGAATAAATGAAATTAATCACTTTATCTACCTCTCACAAATATTCTTCCAAGTTTTATATTTCTTAATTTATTTTCATCTTATTCCCTCATGATTGTCAGAATTGCAAAAGAAAGCACAAGGTAAAGTAGATTCTGTAATGAAGGAATATCCAGTGGAATTATCTTTAAAGGCTTAGATTCTGTTCCTGCTTTAATGTATTGATATAAAGTTAAGGAAAACTTGCGTGTTCATTCAATAGGATCTATATTTTCTAAAAATCTCTTAGACCCCAGATAAAGTTCCATGTATTTAATATTACATGTTCTATAGTGTGTGACAAGTTAAGAAAGAACAGTTTACAATGTTCCTTTTCAGGACTTACATTACTTTATCTGAGCATGATAAAATGCTAAGTTGTGTTTTCAGAACAATTAACTCCAAGCAATATAGTTCTGTTTTGAAGAGTATGATGAAAAGAGTGATTAATATACCTTAAGTGCTTCTTTGTGATAAGTGACTGACTCTTAGATCTAAAATCATACCAAGTAAGTGTTACTTATTTTGGTGATTCTTTTAATTTTCTCTTCATAAAATTGGCTGAGAAATATTTAAAAATATTAGTTTTATTGGTAAGGAACTTTATTCATTTTTGTACTAAGGTCTTGTTCACCCCATGAATTTGCTAACAAACCTAAATTGTGATGCCAAGTTTTGAAAAGTTCTCTAATTTTTCATTGCCTTGAGAATCCTTTTAGTTTTTATATCTAGAAGATATATTGTAGGAAGTTAAGTTCCAACTAGATTAATTTTGATTACGAAGAGCCAGCTGAAAAGAAAAAAATTTTTGACTTATTATCTCTGTTTATCTCTGTCACTGTTCAGAATAAAAATGTGGCTTGGGCAGGGCATTTCTATTTATAAAAGCTGTGTTGTTCTCAGGTAGTCTCTTTGGGTCAGGGTGTGGAAGATGGAATGGGGTACAAAAGGTTCTTCTGCATATTTAACGTTGATTATGATAGATGATTGGGGACAGATTTAAGACATAAACATGTTTACTTTAGCTTCCTATTAGCTGAGTTCTATGGTTCATCTCGTTTTCTAATCCCAAGCTTTTCCACTTTTACCACACACCTCACATAGCAGAAGAGGATTTTGGATGGTTATCTTTAAGGTTCCTTTTAGCTCTAAAGCCTGATCATAAAGTGATAACACATCTTTCAGTGAAGTCCCTGGTACTAATAGCTTACGTTTATATCGTATTTGAAATCTGTAAAACCCTTTGCTTGTATTATCTTATTTGATCCTGGCCAAGACCTAGGAGGTAGGGAGAGTAATCCCTATTTTACAAATGGAGAAACTAAGGTTCACAGAGTTTTAAATGACTTGCCAAAGATTACAAAGTTGATAAGTGGATGAGCTTATGAGATTCATGCTCTTGTCTCTGATGTTCTTCCTCCTCCTGTGATATTTCATTGCATCTTTAATCTCATTGCTATGGCTTTTCCCTACAGTGGTATAATTCACAACACAACCATACATTCTTAGCTTGTGCAGTTTTCTTCCCTGTCCTCTTAGAAACCCTCCACGAAACTAGGAACTCAGGTTTCTTATTTGGAAGTCCTGGCAGCAGTGACCTTACCCTGAAAAGTGAATGATCTTAAAGTTCTGAGACAGGAGGTTTTGTGGTTGTTCATTTCATTCCTCATGACCATAGTTCTGCTTTAATCTCTCAGCTAAATTTTCTGCCATTTTCCTCCCAAACTTTGAACCTGAAAATGCCCGGTATCAGTTTTGGGTTCTATTAATGTAAATTGTAAGCTTCAAACTTCCAACTTTTTAGTTTTTCTAGAGTGTATCATATTGGAAAGCTTTGTATGTGTGAGAAACATTTTTTAATGAAGTTCTCATTGGTATTCCTTGGCAGGCAGCTAATAATAAGTCTGTGATCCAACTGATTTGTTTCAAGGTGTACCATTTGCTCTTGCTAGATTATTACTTGATTTCCTGTGCTATGGTAGACTGAGCATATGGTGTTTTTGTGTGTTGGGTTAGTCCTTTTATACAAAT